>NC_086446.1:144814116-144869116 GCF_028390025.1 Pseudophryne corroboree
CCGCAGCTGTGCGCCATTGCTCTCAGCACACTTCACACTCCGGTCACTGAGGGTGCAGGGCGCTGGGGGGGAGCGCCCTGAGACGCAATATAACATGATATACCTTAGATTGGCTAAAGAATACATCACATATAGCTCTGGGGCTATATGGATGTATTTTAACCCCTGCCATTTTTTACAGAAAAAGCGGGAGATAAGGTGGTCGTGAAGGGGCGGAGCCTATCTCCTCAGCACACAAGCGCCATTTTCCCTCACAGCTCCGCTGGAAGGACGGCTCCCTGACTCTCCCCTGCAGACTTGCTACTGAATCAGGGTAAAAAAGAGAAGGGGGGGCACTATTGGCAGCTAAAAACTATATAAACAGCAGCTATAAGGGATTAACACTTATATAAGGTTATCCCTGTATATATATATAGCGCTTGGTGTGTGCTGGCAGACTCTCCCTCTGTCTCTCCAAAGGGCTTGTGGGGTCCTGTCCTCTATCAGAGCATTCCCGGTGTGTGTGCTGTGTGTCGGTACGTGTGTGTCGACATGTATGAGGAGGAAAATGATGTGGAGGCGGAGCAATTGCCTGGGTTAGTGATGTCACCCCCTAGGGAGTCGACACCTGACTGGATGATCGTATTTAAAGAATTAAGTGATAATGTCAGCACTTTGCAAAGAACGGTTGATGACATGAGACAGCCGGCAAATCAATTAGTGCCTGTCCAGGCGTCTCAGACACCGTCAGGGGCCCTAAAACGCCCGTTACCTCAGTGGGTCGACACAGATCCAGACACAGATACTGAGTCTAGTGTCGACGGTGAGGAGACAAACGTAATGTCCAGTAGGGCCACACGTTACATGATCACGGCAATGAAGGAAGCATTGAACATTTCTGACACTACAAGTACCACAAAGAAGGGTATTATGTGGGGTGTGAAAAAACTACCAATAGTTTTCCCTGAGTCAGATGAGTTAAATGAGGTGTGTGATAAAGCGTGGGTTTCCCCCGACAAAAAACTGCTAATTTCTAAAAAATTATTGGCACTATATCCTTTCCCGTTAGAGGTTAGGACACGTTGGGAAACACCCCCTAGGGTAGATAAAGCGCTCACACGTTTATCTAAACAAGTAGCGTTACCGTCTCCTGATACGGCCACCCTCAAAGAACCAGCAGATAGAAGGCTGGAAAATATTCTTAAAAGTATATACACACATACTGGTGTTATACTGCGACCAGCAATCGCTTCAGCCTGGATGTGCAGTGCTGGCGTCGCGTGGTCGGATTCCCTGACTGAAAATATTGATACCCTGGATAGGGACAATATACTGTTAACTATAGAGCATTTGAAGGATGCATTACTATATATGCGTGATGCACAGAGGGATATTTGCACCCTGGCATCAAGAGTAAGTGCTATGTCCATTTCTGCCAGAAGAGCGTTATGGACGCGACAGTGGTCAGGCGATGCGGATTCCAAACGACATATGGAAGTATTGCCGTATAAAGGGGAGGAGTTATTTGGGGCTGGTCTATCGGACCTGGTGGCCACGGCAACGGCTGGAAAATCCACCTTTTTACCCCAGGTCACTTCACATCAGCAGAAAAAGACACCGTCTTTTCAAACTCAGTCCTTTCGTTCCCATAAGTACAAGCGAGCTAAAGGCCATTCCTTCCTGCCCCGGGGCAGAGGAAGGGGAAAAAGACTGCACCATGCAGCCGCTTCCCAGGAGCAGAAGCCATCCCCTGCTTCTGCCAAGTCTTCAGCATGACGCTGGGGCTTTACAAGCAGACTCAGACATGGTGGGGGCCCGTCTCAAGAATTTCAACGCGCAGTGGGCTCACTCGCAAGTGGACCCCTGGATTCTACAGGTGGTATCGCAGGGGTACAAACTGGAATTCGAGGCGTTTCCCCCTCGCCGGTTCCTGAAGTCTGCTCTACCAAAGTCTCCCTCCGACAGGGAGGCAGTTTTGGAAGCCATTCACAAGCTGTATTCCCAGCAGGTGATAATCAAGGTACCCCTCCTACAACAGGGAAAGGGGTATTATTCCACGCTGTTTGTGGTACCGAAGCCGGACGGCTCGGTGAGACCAATTTTAAATCTAAAATCCCTGAACACTTACATAAAGAGGTTCAAATTCAAGATGGAATCACTCAGAGCGGTGATAGCAAACCTGGAAGAAGGGGACTATATGGTGTCTCTGGACATCAAGGATGCTTATCTCCACGTCCCAATCTACCCGTCTCACCAAGGGTACCTCAGGTTTGTAGTACAAAACTGTCATTATCAGTTTCAGACGCTGCCGTTTGGGTTGTCCACGGCACCTCGGGTCTTTACCAAGGTAATGGCCGAAATGATGATTCTTCTTCGAAGAAAAGGCATCTTAATTATCCCTTACTTGGACGATCTCCTGATAAGGGCAAGGTCCAGGGAACAGTTAGAAATCGGAGTAGCACTATCTCAGGTAGTGTTACGTCAGCACGGGTGGATCCTAAATATTCCAAAATCGCAGCTGATTCCAACGACACGTCTACTGTTCCTAGGAATGATTCTGGACACAGTCCAGAAAAAGGTGTTTCTCCCGGAGGAGAAGGCCAGGGAGTTATCCGAGCTAGTCAGGAACCTCCTAAAACCAGACCAGGTGTCAGTGCATCAGTGCACGAGGGTCCTGGGAAAAATGGTGGCTTCTTACGAAGCGATTCCATTCGGAAGATTCCATGCAAGAACGTTTCAGTGGGATCTACTGGACAAATGGTCCGGATCGCATCTTCAGATGCATCAGCGGATAACCCTGTCGACAAGGACAAGGGTGTCTCTTCTGTGGTGGCTGCAGAGTGCTCATCTACTAGAGGGCCGCAGATTTGGCATTCAGGATTGGGTCCTGGTGACCACGGACGCCAGCCTGAGAGGCTGGGGGGCAGTCACACAGGGAAAAAATTTCCAGGGCTTGTGGTCAAGCATGGAAACATCTCTTCATATAAACATTCTGGAACTAAGGGCCATTTACAATGCCCTAAGTCAAGCGAAACCCCTGCTTCAGGGTCAGGCGGTATTGATCCAATCGGACAACATCACGTCAGTCGCCCACGTAAACAGACAGGGCGGCACGAGAAGCAGGAGGGCAATGGCAGAAGCTGCAAGGATTCTTCGCTGGGCGGAAAATCATGTGGTAGCTCTGTCAGCAGTGTTAATTCCGGGAGTGGACAACTGGGAAGCAGACTTCCTCAGCAGACACGACCTTCACCCGGGAGAGTGGGGACTTCACCCAGAAGTCTTCCACCTGATTGTAAACCGTTGGGAAAAACCAAAGGTGGACATGATGGCGTCACGTCTAAACAAAAAACTAGACAGATATTGCGCCAGGTCAAGGGACCCTCAGGCAATAGCGGTGGACGCTCTGGTGACACCGTGGGTGTACCAGTCAGTGTATGTGTTCCCTCCTCTGCCTCTCATACCAAAAGTACTGAGAATCATAAGAAGGAGAGGAGTAAGAACGATACTCGTGGTTCCGGATTGGCCAAGAAGGACTTGGTACCCGGAACTTCAAGAGATGCTCACGGAAGACCCGTGGCCTCTACCTCTAAGAAAGGACCTGCTCCAACAGGGGCCTTGTCTGTTCCAAGACTTACCGCGGCTGCGTTTGACGGCATGGCGGTTGAACGCCGGATCCTGAAGGAAAAAGGCATTCCAGATGAAGTCATCCCTACCCTGGTCAAAGCCAGGAAGGATGTAACCGCAAAACATTATCACCGCATTTGGCGAAAATATGTTGCGTGGTGTGAGGCCAAGAAGGCCCCTACAGAGGAATTTCAACTGGGTCGTTTCCTCCATTTCCTGCAAACAGGACTGTCTATGGGCCTAAAATTAGGGTCCATTAAGGTTCAAATTTCGGCCCTGTCGATTTTCTTCCAGAAAGAACAGGCTTCAGTACCTGAAGTTCAGACATTTGTAAAAGGGGTACTGCATATACAACCTCCTTTTGTGCCTCCAGTGGCACCTTGGGAACTCAATGTTGTTTTGAGGTTCCTTAAGTCACATTGGTTTGAACCACTCACCACTGTGGACTTAAAATATCTCACATGGAAGGTGACGATGCTGTTAGCCCTGGCTTCAGCCAGGCGTGTGTCAGAATTGGCGGCTTTATCATATAAAAGACCTTACTTAATTTTTCATTCTGACAGGGCAGAATTGAGGACTCGTCCTCAATTTCTCCCTAAGGTGGTTTCTGCTTTTCACATGAACCAACCTATTGTGGTGCCTGCGGCTACTAGGGACTTGGAGGACTCCAAGTTACTTGACGTTGTCAGGGCCCTGAAAATATATGTTTCCAGGACGGCGGGAGTCAGAAAGTCTGACTCGCTGTTTATCCTGTATGCACCCAACAAGCTGGGTGCTCCTGCTTCTAAGCAGACTATTGCTCGTTGGATTTGTAGTACAATTCAACTTGCACATTCTGTGGCAGGCCTGCCACAGCCAAAATCTGTGAAAGCCCATTCCACAAGGAAAGTGGGCTCATCTTGGGCGGCTGCCCGAGGGGTCTCGGCTTTACAACTTTGCCGAGCAGCTACTTGGTCAGGGGCAAACACGTTTGCTAAATTCTACAAATTTGATACCCTGGCTGAGGAGGACCTGGAGTTCTCTCATTCGGTGCTGCAGAGTCATCCGCACTCTCCCGCCCGTTTGGGAGCTTTGGTATAATCCCCATGGTCCTTACGGAGTCCCAGCATCCACTAGGACGTCAGAGAAAATAAGATTTTACTTACCGATAAATCTATTTCTCGTAGTCCGTAGTGGATGCTGGGCGCCCATCCCAAGTGCGGATTGTCTGCAATACTTGTACATAGTTATTGTTACAAAAATCGGGTTATTATTGTTGTGAGCCTTCTTTTTAGAGGCTCCGCTGTTATCATGCTGTTAACTGGGTTCAGATCACAGGTTGTACAGTGTGATTGGTGTGGCTGGTATGAGTCTTACCCGGGATTCAATATCCTTCCTTATTATGTACGCTCGTCCGGGCACAGTATCCTAACTGAGGCTTGGAGGAGGGTCATAGGGGGAGGAGCCAGTGCACACCACCTGATCCTAAAGCTTTTATTCTTGTGCCCTGTCTCCTGTGGAGCCGCTATTCCCCATGGTCCTTACGGAGTCCCAGCATCCACTACGGACTACGAGAAATAGATTTATCGGTAAGTAAAATCTTATTTTTTCATGGTCTGTACCTATTTTTGGCTCTCCAAACTTCCATTGAAAGTATAGGAAAAGGGGCGTGACAACGCCCCCTTTACATGTGACCACGCCCCTTTTTCTAATTTGTACCGATTTTTGTGTGTAAAATGTTGGAGGGTATGCAGTGATATCTGGTATCTATCTAGTGGTATCTAATTCCAGACATTACCACCGTCTAATTCCAGATATATTACTGGCATATAATTCCACACATTAAAAAATGGAGAACAAAAAGGTGGAGGGTAAAATAGGGAAAGATCAAGATCCACTTCCACCTAGTGCTGAAGCTGCTGCCACTAGTCAAGGCAGAGACAATTCAATGCCATCAACATTATGTAATGATTATACGATACATTATATATCATATCATTGTATGGTTGTAAAATACAACTTAAAAACTTTAATGAATAAATACATAAAGTAGCTTTTATGTAACCTTTTTAAACCTATTAGCATAGACCGAATCTCATCGTGTGTATAGGCCTTTAGTTCAACAACAGCATGGGACCAGTTAGTGTGTTTTGACCACTGCACAGCACCTGGTGTTATATAGTAAGCACCACTATGGCATAGTATACAGCATTATGGGCCTGATATGAGTGTGACCAGCGGTGATGTGGAATGCAGTAGGAGGTGCTGTTTAGTAAGCACCACTTCTATATTCACCATGCAGTATATTGTGTGAATATAGAAGTGTTGGCTGTGTTATGTATTAGAGTAATTATTGCAGCTCCCAGCTAAAATTGCAACAATGTAATTTAGTGACAAGCTGCAGAGATTAACCCTTTCTGTGGCTGCTGCACAACCTCTATTCATATCGCTGAATTCAATTAGGGAGATGTTCTCACCCCAAGAGCAAGCGCAGGTATATGCCACACTTATGGTAACATTGGATTTGCAGATATTTTCTTGCAGGGGTGTTTCTAAACAATTTGGCTTCAAATGCGTGCCCCCCGCCACCATTGGCATTAAAAATTGTGCCCCTCCCCCATATATATATATATATATATAAAAAAAAACTATATTTGCGTGAGCGCTCCGGACGGGATGGGGGGGCGTGACCTCGCAAAAATGGGTATGGTCTCCATAAAATGGGCGTAGCCTTGCAGGCAAAGACTACCTTACACCCCAGTTCTTGACCCTGCACCAACAGACCTCGGCCACCACAGGGAAAAAAGTACAGTAATTTCCACCATGTTAAGCCCCACACATTAATGCCCTTTGGAACATATTATGTCACTCACCACAATATCTGTGATACACTATGCCCTACAGTAAAGCTTCTAATTACTTTTACAAAAACTGCTCAATGCCAAGAGTTTCACGTGCTGGGTGTCATGCTCATTGCCAGGGGTTTCACTCTCTGGGTGTCATGCTCATTGCCAGGGGGAACGCAGTAGGAGGTGTTATATAGTAAGCACCACTATGGCATAGTATATATCATTATATATATTGTGAGCACTGGTGATGTTGAGTGCAGTAGAGCTGCTGCTGGGTAATTACAATTGACTACAACCACCAATATATTCTGCTGCACTATATATATGCAAAGCTAATTCTGCTGGGTAATTACAACTGACTACAACCACCAATATATTCTGCTGCACTATATCTATATTTGCAAAGCTAATTCTGCTGGGTAATTACAATTGACTACATCCACCAATATATTCTGCTGCACTATATCTATATATGCAAAGCTAATTCTGCTGAGTAATTACAATTGACTACAACCACCAATATATTCTGCTGCACTATATCTATATATGCAAAGCTAATTCTGCTGGGTAATGCAAATTGAAACATTAATGCATAGTATGTGATTTTGAAGTACTTTTTTAAAGTTTTGAATGATATAGACCCAGTTTAATCTTTGTGGAATGCCTGGTTGTTGTTTTTAAGGTAATTTATTGCCTGGCATTTGAGGGGGTGGGGTGTGGTTACAGATTTCAATTATTGGTTTCACTTGTAATAGTCTTCTACTTAAGTCCAATGGTGTAGGCTGTGCATTTATTGATCTAAGCGTGCATTTTTATCAAAGCGTGATAAAATTGACACATAACAGCAGTGTTCAATCAGCGTTCAATCGAAGTGAAAAAGAAGGAAAACAGAAGCACACCAATCTAACAAAACAAAGAAAACTGAAGAACTAATAACAAATGTGAGTCACTTACTCCTCAGATCACTCACCTCCTGATTGTTGCATCTGATTACATAGCACATAACTACCTTACTTGGACATTTCATAAACCATCCATTTCACCTACAAATGCCTGTATCTGTATTATTGTAATTTTGTTTTTTAAGCACAGCTGCACCAATGCAATTTTACCTGCAAACACTTAAAACATCTAACATAATTACCATTGCTTCTTAAACCTCTCACAATCCTTTCATTTCTTACACTCCAAATTCTTTTCTGCACCCACTTTATCTACGCTTTTGACTCATTTCATACTAAATCTACACCCCTTGAGCCTACACTGCTTTTCTCACCTGCATTTCTGCAATTCTTCTGCTCAGATTGCCTTACAGTCTCCTCTCCTACTTCCACTTTCCCTCAACCTATTTACCTACTTAACACTATGTCAAGGTTTTCTTATACTCCCCACATCACTCAGTGTCTACCTAATAATGTATCTTTAGCCTTCCCCCCTAGTCTCCTCCACCTCCTCCTCTCTCCCCTCCTCTGTCTCCCCTCCATCCCTCTGTTTTCTTCCCCCACCTTTCCTGTTACCCCACTTTCATTCACCTCTGCCCCATGGTCCTGCTACCCCACAACTCAGCCCTGCTCCCTCTCTCCCTTCCCTGTCACCTCCCCACACCCCCATCCACATCACACTGACCTCCCTCCCTGCCCACCTCCTGCAGTTTCCCCTCCTAGCTCAGGCACCCGTACCATCACTACTCTCTCATCATCCCTGCCCTCAAAGTTAATCCCACCTCATCGCTACAGCAACCCTGAAAATCTAATTCACATCTCTCCCACAAACTCATACCCCCTATCCTGTGCCCTCTGGAATGCCAGATCTGTTTATAACAAACTGGTCCCCACTCATGACCTTTTCATTTCCAACTCCCTACACCTACTAGCCATTACTGAAACTTGGATTACGCCCTCTGACACTACTTCTGCTGCTGCTCTCTCTGCTGGGGGCCTTACATTCACACACACACCCCGACCTGGGGGTCGCCATGGGGGTGGTGTTGGGGTCCTTTTACCTTCTAGTTACTCCTACCAACTCATACCACCAGAACCATCCCTTATATTCTCTACATTTGAGGTCCACGCCATATGCCTCTTCCAACCAGTCCATCTTAGAGTAGCTGTCATTTACCGCCCCCCTGGCACTGCTTCCAAATTAATCGACAACTTTGCTTCCTGGCTTCCTCACTTCCTCTCTTCTGACATTCCCACCATTATCCTAGGCGATTTCAACATCCCTATTGACATCCCCACACAATCCCCTGCCTCTAAACTCCTTAACCTCACCTCTTCACTTGGTCTCTCCCAGTGGACCTCCTCACCCTCCCATGTGAATGGGAGCTCACTGGATCTGGTCTTCACTCACCGCTGTGATATTTCTGATTTTTCCAACTCCCCATTTCCCCTCTCTGACCACCACCTGCTCTCCTTCAACCTATCTCTCTCGACTTCCCCATCTCTACCTCCTAAGGCCACCATCACTAAGCGTAACATTGAAGCTATTGACACCACATTCCTTTCCTCCCTGTTTGACTCACTTCTCTCTCCTATTCTCTCTCTCTCATGCCCTGAACAAGCCACTTCCACATACAATGCTTCCCTTACTTCTGCTCTTGACTCTGTTGCTCCACCAACCACTATTCACCCTCACAAATTAACACCTCAACCCTGGCACACCAAATGCACCAGATATCTGCAAAAATGCTCACGTACGGCTGAGCGACACTGGAGGAAATCACGCTCTAAGGCAGACTTCCTCCATTTCAAACTTATGCTCTCATCCTTCAGTGCTGCCCTTTCTCTTGCTAAACAGTCATACTTCAAGAACCTCATCTCCTCCCAGTCTTCCAACCCCCGGCGCCTCTTTGCCACTCTCAACTCACTCCTCTGCCCACCTCCACCTCGTCTCCCTTCCTCACTCTCTGCTCTTGACTTTGCCACTTACTTCACATCCAAAATTGACTCCATACGTCAGGACATCACATCACACCAGACTATCAGTAACCAGCCTTCTCCCAACCCTTACGAACCCTCCCCATCCCTCGCACCAACTCTGTCATCTTTCTCCCATGCATCTGGAGAGGAAGTCATGGCCCTCATTTGTTCCTGTCCCCTCACCACCTCCCCACTTGACCCAATCCCCTCCTGCCTCC
Source organism: Pseudophryne corroboree (assembly GCF_028390025.1). Taxonomy (NCBI): domain Eukaryota; kingdom Metazoa; phylum Chordata; class Amphibia; order Anura; family Myobatrachidae; genus Pseudophryne; species Pseudophryne corroboree. The sequence continues at coordinate 144,823,687 of NC_086446.1, forward strand.
TTTGCCACCTCTCTTCTTCTGCTTTTTCCCATCTTTCCCACCTTCTCAATCTCTCCCTCTCATCAGGCACTGTCCCCTCTGCCTTCAAGCACGCTCTCATCTCTCCTATTCTTAAAAAACCTACCCTTGATCCAAACACTCTCTCCAACTACCGACCCATCTCTCTCCTCCCTTTTGCCTCCAAACTCCTTGAGCGTATTGTCTACAACCGCCTTACTTCCTTTCTTTCCTCACACTCACTGCTTGACCCATTCCAGTCTGGCTTCCGTCCTCTCCACTCCACTGAAACTGCCCTTACAAAAGTATGCAATGACCTCCATTCTGCTAAATCTAAGGGACACTACTCTCTACTTATTCTACTTGATCTCTCTGCTGCTTTTGACACTGTGGACCATCCTCTCCTACTGCAAATCCTTCACTCCATTGGTCTGCGTAACACAGCCCTCTCTTGGTTGTCGTCCTACCTTTCTGACCGTTCATTCTCTGTCTCCTCTCATGACTCCACCTCCCCCTCACTTCCACTAACTGTAGGGGTACCCCAAGGTTCTGTCCTTGGTCCTCTTCTCTTCTCTCTCTATACGTCCTCACTAAGTAAGCTCATTAGTTCTTTTGGTTTCCAATATCATCTCTATGCTGATGACACTCAAATCTATCTTTCCTCTCCAGACCTCTCCCCTACTCTCCTCACTCGTATCTCCAACTGTCTCTCTGCTATCTCTTCCTGGATGTCCCAGCTCTTTCTTAAACTTAACATGTCTAAGACCGAGCTGATCATCTTCCCTCCCTCCCGCATAACCTCACCTCCTACAATCTCATTATCTATTGATGGCACTACTATCTCCTCTACCCCCCAAGTGCGCTGTCTTGGAGTAATCCTTGACTCCTCCCTCTCCTTCAAACCACACATTCAGCACCTCTCACAAACCTGCCGTTTTCATCTAAAAAATATTTCCAGGATCAGACCCTTTCTGACCCAGGATGCTACTAAGTAAGACTCTTATCCACTCACTGGTCATCTCCAGACTGGACTGCTGTAATCTCTTCCTGACTGGCATTCCTGACAAATACCTCTCTCCACTCCAATCTATCCTCAATGCTGCTTCCCGGCTCATTTTCCTCACCAAACGCACTACGTCCACCTCTCCTCTCTTACTAGTCCTTCACTGGCTCCCCTTCCCTTTCAGAATCCATTTCAAGCTTTTCACACTTGCTTACAAAGCCCTCACCCACTCCTCTCCCATCTACATCTCTGATCTTATCTCGCTTTACACTCCCACCCGTCCTCTTCGCTCTGCTAATGCACACCGACTCCTGCCTACGGATTACTTCCTCCCACTCCTACCTCCAAGATTTTTCACGTGCTGCACCACTTCTCTGGAATTCCCTACCTCTCCCCCTCAGACTCTCCACCTCTCTACAAAACTTCAAACGGGTTCTCAAGACCCACTTCACCAAACCCAGCCAAATCTCATCCTAAACCTCTGTTCCACGCTCTCTATGTACCCCATCTGTCTCACCCCTGTCTGTCTACCCCTCCCTTTTAGAATGTAAGCTCTCACGAGCAGGGCCCTCTTCCCTCATGTGCTTACTCTTTTCTTACTTTAATAATCTTCAGCTGCACCAAATCCAGCAGTCTTCTGCCACCTGATACTTATTCCAGTGTCATCTGCTGATGTAGCTATGTTTATTTACCCTGTACTTGTCCTATATTGTCGTCAACTGTAAGTTGCTGTTTTCCTGTTTGATTATTTATTTATGTACTCTGTAATTGGGCACTGCGGAACCCTTGTGGCGCCATATAAATAAAGGATAATAATAAATAATATAATATATAGCAGTACGGTACAGTAGGCTACTGCTCTACCTACCTCTGTGTCGTCAAGTATACTATCCATCCATACCTGTGGTGCATTTTAGAAAAAAACATGTCTCGGCAGAGCAATCTATAAATCCATAATTTTTCAGACAGCAACAGTGGGTATTGTAATAGTCACCCAATCCATCACTTTTATAGGGTTACATGCACCCACATGCTACAGCCTGTCTTAATAATTTTACTGTCACGCTGTGTGTGTTTGTGTTTTTATTTGGGTATTTTTTGTTGTTGTAGAACTACAGGTACCAGCAAGCCCGTTATTTCCCCGCCTGCTGGTACTTGAGGTTCTCCAAGTACCAGCAAGCGGGGGAGGCTTGCTGGGCCTTGTAGTTCCACAACAAAAAAAACAATATTCTTTTTTTACACACATGGCTATCAGCCCGGCACCCACCACCCAGGGGTGCTGGGGACAGCCTCGGGCTTCACCTCTGGCCCTTGGGTGCCTCGAGGGGAGGAACCTCTTGATTTAAGGGGTCCCCACTCCTCCAGGGAACCCCGGCCAGGGGTGACTAGTTGGAGGGGTAATGCCAGGGCCGCAGGGACCTACATAAAAGTGTCCCCCGCCTGTGGCATTATCTCTCTGGCTAGTGGAGCCCGGTGCTGGTTTTAAAAATATGGGGGACCCCTACATCTTTTGTCCCACGTATTTTTGGAACCTGGACCGTTCTAAGAGCCCGGTGCTGGTTGTCTAAATACGGGGAACCCCTGTCCATTTTTCCCCCCAGTATTTAAATAACCAGGACCGGCTCAAAGAGCCCGAGGCTGGTTATACTAAGGAGGGGGGACCTCACGCATTTTTTTTTAACCCATGCAGACCCTTCTCCTTTAAGTTAATGGAAGCCCTGGACAACAAAATTGCATTCATGTCCTCCTCCCTCACCCTTCCCAGTCCCAAACACTCATTTTTTTTTTCTTTAAAAATGTATAATATATAACAAGAACAATGAGCAGGCAGGCAGCGGGCATTGGCGGCATCGGACTGAGATAGAAATTAGTGGTGGAGGGCTGGGTCAGTTGATTGTGGGAGAGTTTGTAAGCCATTGGCGGTGGCAGCGGGTATCGGCTCAGAGGCAGTAGCGGGCATTGGCTAAGGGTCATCGGCAGGATTCGGCGGAAATTATGGCTGTAGTGCCTCACTAGCCACTGACCTCACCGCACGCCACTGTGGGACAGATGTAACATGCAGAGAGAGGTAGATTTGGGAGGGGGAATGTCCTAGCATAACTGTTAATTGCAGTGTAATACTGTAATTCAGCTGTGCAGCATTTGTGGCTAAATGTCAAAGAAGCCAGTATTTACCCTGCATGCAAAACAATAAATGTATTTGAACATACCTCCCAACTATACCAATTTTTGCAGGACAGTCACTTTTTTGGGGAATGTCCAGCTAACCCAAACAACCCCCCCCCCCCCCGGTGGGGGCCGCAGTGTCCCATAGTCATGTGGAAGGGGGGGGGGGGTGGAAGGCTCCCTGTAGCTTGTTGCTCTGCAAATATGCACATTGTGGGTAATTCAGACCTGATTGCTAGGGTGTGTTTTTTGCATCCCTGTAATCAGGTAGTTGCCGCCTACAGCGGAAGGGAAAATTTGCTGTGCAGGTGTGTGATCACATGTGCACAAGAGCTGCACAGCTCAGCACTTACTCAGCCATTGAGGTGACGTCACAAATCCTCCCACAAAACGCCCGGTCCCTCCAGGGTTTTTCCGGACACTCCCTAGAAACATTCAGTTGCCACCCACACAAACACCCTCTTCTTGTCAATCTTCTTGTGATCTCCGGACCGTCGCACTTACGCATTGTGGCGCATACGCATGTGCAGTGCAGACCTGATTGCCCGCTGGGTGAAAATAAATTGAAGCGATCTGGTCTGAATAAGCCTCAATGTCTATTCACGGGAGACAGAGGGGCTGGGGCATGGCCAGCAGCTCACAGAGCACCTATAATGACAAAAATGGGAGACATGGCTCATGATCGCGATATACCTGCGAAGGTACGCCCTCTACTGATTGACAGGCAGAGGCATTCGCATTTTCTGCGGGGCACCCGGAGAAAATGTAGGCACACGCACAGGATGGACCCTGCGTATATGCCCCCATCCTCTTCATAGTTTTTGCGGTTGGAACGCGTATTACGATCCAAACTGAATTAGGCCCTATGTCTTATATACACGAGCAGTGTGAAAATGGGGGTAATTCGATGGGGGTAATTCCAAGTTGATCGCAGCAGGAATTTTGTTAGCAGTTGGGCAAAACCATGTGTACTGCAGGGGAGGCAGATATAACATGTGCAGAAAGAGTTAGATTTGGGTGAGTTATTTTGTTTCTGTGCAGGGTAAATACTGACTGCTTTATTTTTACACTGCAAATTAGATTGCAGATTGAACACACCACACCCAAATCTAACTCTCTCTGCACATGTTAAATCTGCCTTCCCTGCAGTGCACATAGGTGGTCATTCCGAGTTGTTCGCTCGGTAATTTTCTTCGCATCGCAGCGATTTTCAGCTTAATGCGCATGCGCAATGTTCGCACTGCGACTGCGCCAAGTAAATTTGCTATGCAGTTAGGAATATTACTCACGTTTTTTTCATCGTTCTGGTGATCGTAATGTGATTGACAGGAAGTGGGTGTTTCTGGGCGGAAACAGACCGTTTTAGGGGCGTGTGGGAATAAATGCTACCGTTTCTGGGAAAAACGCGGTAATGGCTGGAGAAACGGAGGAGTGTCTGGGCGAACGCTGGGTGTGTTTGTGACGTCAAACCAGGAACGACAAGCACTGAACTGATCGCACTGGCAGAGTAAGTCTCGAGCTACTCAGAAACTGCACAGAGATGTCTTATCGCAATATTGCAAATCTTTCGTTCGCAATTTTAAGATGCTAAGATTCACTCCCAGTAGGCGGCGGCTTAGCGTGTGCAATGCTGCTAAAAGCAGCTTGCGAGCGAACAACTCGGAATGAGGGCCATGGGGGGTAATTCTGAGTTGATCGCAGCAGGATTTTTGTTAGCAGTTGGGCAAAACCATGTGCACTGCATTTACGAACAGATGATTTTTTATATAAATTTTAAAATGTTAGTAAATGTGTGTTTTTTTTTCAACCTGGAAGCCCAACATCGATTAAGATCGATCTTAAATAGACCCCTGGGTTTTAAGGATAACCATGGTTGAGTCCAATGGTTAATTCACATTGACCGAAGTTCTAATTAAGTCACCTGTGCTCAAGCATGATATCCTTAAAATCTGGATTGCAATGACAGCATTTGGGAACTATGCCTAAGGGTTTAATTTTTACATTTATCCACTGACAATAAATCTACCTACAATATCCCTGTAACTGTTATGATTACAGTATTTCACTAAATAATTTAATTTGCTGAACCTTCTGTAAAAAGAAATATTAAGATGCTGTAATTCCCAGATGCAGCAAATTTGTTAGCTAGTGGGCAAAACCATGTGCACTGCATGGATGGGGGGGGGGCAGATATAACATTTGCAGAGAGATTTAGGTGGGTTATATTGTTTGTGTGCAGGGTAAATACTGGCTGTTTTGTTTTTACACTGCAATTTAGATTTCAGTTTGAACACACCGCACCAAAATCTAACTCTCTCTGCACATATTATACACTCCCCCCCCCCCTGCAGTGTACATGGTTTTAGCTAATAAATGTGCTGCTGTGATCAGATCTGAGTTAAGCCCTATGTATTTGGCACTGGCAAAGGGTTAGAGGCCTTGCTGTAGAGCTCACACCTTTCTTATCATGCATTGTAATATTTCCTGTGTCCTGATGTTGTGCTCTCTGCTCCATCCAAGTAAACAGCAATGTAGCGTGGCTATCAAAGAGCGTGAAGATTGCAGATTTCCTGGGATTAATGCTAAAGAATGCTATTATAGAGGCTGCTGCTTTAATTCAAGTGTCACTGGGGTTAAATGGTGTTTTTAACCTTAAAAACACAGGTAGAGTATACAGTACAGTGGTAGAGTGGGAGCATGTAGTGCTATTGATTACAGATTTGATGGAGCTTAAACATGGATAAGGTCCATAGCTATAAGAGTTTATCTTGTGTATCCTTTATTCTTAGTCATGGTCAGATAAGATTAGAAAATACCATTTATGTGGAAATTTCCTGTTAGCTGTTTTAGCTAAATTGCACCAGTTAAAAAAAAAAAAAAAAAACTAAGCTGCTGTAATTCCTGGATGTTTCCTTACTGCATCAACAGGAAGTGACAAGAAACAATGTAATGTGGAACCGTACAGCAGAAGGGATTGCGGCTACCCCACAATAAGTGCAGCGGAATGTAAGAAGAGGAATTGTTGCTTTGACTGCAGCATTCCCGGGGTTAACTGGTGTTTCTTCAAGTCACAAGGTATGGAGCTGCTGTATAGTTACTGGCAAGTCAGTAGTTGTATGATGCTCACACCCAGGGCCGGATTAACAATGGGGCGGATGGAGCTGCAGCTCCAGGCCCCCCATTGCAAACAGGCCCACAGGAGACTGACAGCCATGACAGGAAAATAACTTTTTCCTGTCACAGACTGTCAGCGACTGTCCTCTCTCCCATGCCCCGACGCCAGCACTCTCACCAAGAGCCACAGGACGGTGCAGGCAGTGTGGTGGCAGCATCTCTCCCCCAGTCTCTCCTTCTCCGGGGTCCTGACTGATCCTGTCACTCACAAGCTCCGCCCCCTCAGACTACACGAGGAGCTGCTGCTGCTGCATGAAGCCTGGTAATTGTAAGTTGTACAGTGGCTTCTGGATAAGTAGCATCGACTGCTTTGTGTGTGTAGTGTTTGTGTGCATGTAGTGGTGTGTATGTATGTACATGTGATGTTGTGTATTGTATGTGTGTTTGTGTGTACTGTATGTCTGTGTAGTGTATGTGTGTAGTGTGCACTATGCACTATGTGGTGATGTGTGTGTACTGTCTGTGTGTATATGTGGTGGTGTGTGTGCGTGTACTGTGCATGTGTATATGCATGTGTATATGCAGTGGCGTGTGTGTATATATATATATATATATATATATATATATATATATATATATTGGTGTGTGTAGTGATGTGTTTGTGTACTGTATGTGTATGTAGTGTATACTGTGCGTGTGTATATGCAGTGTGTGTACTGTGTGTGTATATGTGGTGGTGCGTGTTTGTTGTGTGTACTATGTGTGTGTATGTGGTGGTAGGCAGGGATAAAAGTGAAACAACAAATGAATACCTAGCGCTTATCAAGGCATCAAAACTGTTTGGCCAATCGCTATATTATTGTATGTAGAATTCTCATGTAATGCTGCAGTACTGTGATGCCAGGGTTAAGTAACAACAAAAAAAGGTAATAGGAATACTTAGGGCGTGCCATAACATATTTATTAAAAATGAATATTACTGTACATACACATTATGCATACATAATAACAATACTGTAAGTCATTAAAAATATATTAAATGAACAAGACTTGTCTTATTTCTAATCATTAAGGTTACCCAATAATCGATGGTATCCAATCCTAAAAAGTGCCAAATAGAAGTTTAGTTTCAACAGTTGTATTCTGATAAAGTTAGTGCTTGTTTATTCCAGCAATGTCAGTCTCTGGAGGGGGGGAGCCTGACTGTACGGCACAAATAGGTAAATGTATTATAGCCGCACGCATCATGCCGCTATAACACTTCCTGCGTCGCCTCATTACTGAGGCGAAGCAGGGACATCAACAAGATGTATTAACATCTTGTCTGCCGAAGCGCTCCCCCCTCCGGTGATGTACCCCTGAGCACACAGCGCGTCAGCTCAGTGCTGACGCGCTGCGTCTCCTACCCGGCCGGCTCCTCTGTGCATGCGCAGGAACTCGTTACTCAGGTGAGAACTTCAGCGCAGTCCGGTGCCGGCACCCGCCACAGGCAGCGACAGCTCTGTACCTGCTGTAGTGTATGGTGCAGGTGTATGACACCTGCAGCTGTCCAAATCGACAGCTGCAGGTGTCGGAATGGTCAGCGATGCTGACCGTTCATATATTGCCCGCGCATATCCGCCTGCTATGTTTTAGATAGCCGCACCGCAGCCATCATACATGGGGGAGAAGAGGTATAACGCACATCATGTGCGCTGATACCGCTTCTCCCCCATATTGCCAGATCATACATTTACCCAAAAAAGAGCACGGCGCTATGCTCCACCTCCTAGATGTTACACTTATCCCCACAGCAATGATGTAACGGAATAACTTTTACGCTGACAAAAGGAGGTCGCCGGGGCTCTGTATGTAACGTACCAGCGCTATGCTCCACCTTTGATGTTTGTAGTTATTGTACAAAGTTACTGTATATCCAAGATGCTATTAACAAACATTAGGAATGGAGAAGGCCAGCAGCTGTTAAAGTACTTTACCCACGATGCTGTGGGGATAAGAGTAACATCTAGGAGGTGGAGCATAGCACCGCGCTCTTTTTGAACCGTACAGTCAGACGCCCTCTCTCCAGAGACTGACATTGCTGGAATAAATAAGCACAACTAACTTTAATGGAATACAACTATTGAAACTAAAATTCTATATGACACTTTTTAGGATTGGATACCATCGATTAAGGATTTCTGTCCATAAACCCTTATTAGGTAACCTTAATTATTTGAAGATAAAAGGAGTCTTGTTCAATTGTTCAGTTAATATATTTTTTATGATATATTGTTATTATGTGTGCATAATGTGTATGTAAAATAAATTTTTTATAAATTTGTTATTGTGCTCCCTAGGTATTCCTGATACCTTTTTTTTGTTAGGGGTTAAAGTGTATCAGAACGGGGCAGAACTGCGTTTCCGTCAGTTGTATGTGGAATAAGCGGCACTGCTACCATGGGCATTTATTATGTGCATAAGCGGCATTGATACTGTGGACGTTAACATGTATGTAAGTGGCACTGCTACCACGGACATTTATTATGTGTATAAGAGGCACTGCTGCCACGGGGAATTATGTGTATAAGGGGCATTCCTACCGTGGGCATCATTATGTGTATAAGCGGCACTGCTATTTACAGGGGGTTTCCTTTTGTTTGTTAACTTTCACATTACACTGTTGATATAAGTGAAGTGGAGATGGCAATTAAGGTGACTGAAGGAAGGCCACACCCCCACACCACTGATCATGCCCCCCACACCACTAGCCACACCCCATGTGGCGGTGCACAATTAGGCCCTTTGTAAATTTCAGCTCCAGGCCCATGTGGACCTTAATCTGGCACTGCTCACACCTGTTAAGCTGGATACACACAGAATGCCCTACACAGGGGGTGAAATGAGCGCCCCCCCCCCACCCCTCGTACGCTCAGTACACATCACGCTGTGCTGAGCGGGGGGAGAGATGTGTGCTGAGCAGTTCGCTCAGCACACATCTCTCCCCAAAATCGGGCCGTGAATACGGACCTTTAAACTGGATCCACACTTAGATTATCTGTCCAATTTTTTTTTTTTTCTAGTTGAAACAAAATTATGCTAATATGTGGCAGCAAATGACAATTGACCATTTGCTCACAAACACTGGAAAACATCCAAAAATGGTCATTTAGATAAATTGGTTAAATCCATTTCATTTAGCTAATTTATCCAAACTACCTTTATTGTATCTTTGTGGGTGAATGATGTGTGGGTCAGTGTTGAGGGTGGTGGAGGAGATGGGTAATAGGCACAGCAGGGTGTGGACAGTCAAATAGTGTGCTTAGAGGTTCAGAGTCATTGTATGAGACTCTGGCAACAGTGACTTGATGAGTCTGGTGTCCATAGGGTGGGACGCACTAACCTTTTTATGCTATTGAAATAGTTCTCCTCCTGACCGACGCAGTTCCTTGCTCCGAGGTTGGTGTATTGTCCTGTTGCAGCGCCTCTCCACTGTGGTCACAGTGAGCTGTGTGGTGTTGCTGGCGCATGCCAATCTCCCCCCAACCTCCCTCTGGCATTTCAGACCTACGTACGCATGATGGGATCTTGTATGATATGCGCGTGTGCTGTAGAGATGAAAGTGGCGGTGGAGGAGGCAGATCGTGAGATGGGGAAACTTTGTGGACTGTTAGCGAAGGGGAGCACTGGGCAATCTGAGTTGCAAAGAGGGCAGCAGAAGAGGTTATTGCATGTGCACTGGTGACAGGTCCATCCTTGGTGGCTAGCCTCAGTGGTAAAGGGGTACATGAGCTAGTGTCCCTTGGTCAGCCATGTACCATGGCCACCTCCCTACCTCCTATATATTCTCCCTAATCTGTCACTTTGTTACGGTCTGCTGCTGGCACTGGTGTATCGTCCTGCAGATGCCGTCTCCGCCCATTGCTGTGACTTCCCCCAGAGTTAGCCACACAGAGTGACAGATCTGAGAAAATATATAGGAGATCATTACTTTCACTTGCAGCCTACCTTATTTTTTGCAGCCTAGCATGCTCCTGACCCCTTCTCTCACTAATACTTATACAACATTCATGAACTCATCTTAAGGTTTCTTTATTATTCAGTCACACTGTCTTGGATCCAAACCATTTCCTGTGGCATTGCAGTCAAACAATTGAGCTATTTACCCTTGCATAGAAAGGTATAATCTAAGCTAGAGAATTCTATTTGGAGCTCACCTTGTACTTTGTGAAGAAATAATCAGCATTGTGGCTGAGCAGATATATGGAGTGTGTGGCTGCACACTGCATTGATCTGCTGAGTTGCAATGCTAATAATATTTTTTTGCAAAGTACCAATAGCTTCATATAATGTTCACAATTTTTATGCAGGATCAAGTAGCTCAATGGGTAGGGTGTTATTCCTGGGTTATATAGCGCTGGGGTACCAGTGTAGCTTGCACCAGTTGTTATAACACGGGAGAGTCCAATGACAGAAGAGACGGTCTCGGGCTGCGGGAACGGCGCTTCACTGGCGCCTGCTGTGCTGAATAATTACCCGACTTCCAAGCTTTATGAGTCCACGCCTCCAAGTGCCGTATGCAGACACCACAGTCACGGTTGTGTTCTCCCGATCTCCGTTTAGTCCACGGATATTACCGCTAGATGATGGTATATTTTGGGGCTGCAAATAAGGCTGGTATAAGGGTCCAATGACTCTCCCGTGTTATAACAACTGGTGCAAGCTACACGTAAGGCTCCAGTGTGGAGCGGTTATTTTGCACAATATCATCTCCTTTGCCAAGTGGCAGCATATTGAGGAATTCCAATATATAACCACTTATAAATATGTTATCTACTACATGGGTGCGAATTACAGCTGGTAAATTGATTTTTTAATCCAATATATGGACTGATTTTTATTTTTGAAAATTTCTCTGTGCACAGAGTTTATCTAAGATCCACCTCCTATAGCTATGCAAATATATTGTTAGTGATTTTATTTGACCGGTCTAATAGTTTATTGTAAAGTATATATATATATATATATATATATATATATATATATATATATATATATATATATATATATATATATATATATATATATATATATATATATAAAATATAGAATATATGAAATTATTTATTTGTTTTTATTGAACTTTGAGCCATATCATACTATTTATAGCGCAAGAGGAGATTAGTTCAGTGAACTGATAAAGTGCAAGGTGATAAAGTACAAGCCAGTCTGCTCCTAACTGTCATTTTTCAAACCCAGCCTGTGACATGGCAATTAGGAGCTGATTGGCTGGTACTTTATCACCATGCAAATTATAATTTCACCAGGTTTAATAAATCGTCCGCTTATTCATTTATGTACGAGTAGTTAGAAGTAGAAGAACTCTAACAGAAACCACTAAGCTCATCTACAGCCACACCACACTGTATATGCCCAATATCACCTGATTTTAGGCCTGGTTTGTTCTTGGATGTGAGACCACCTGGGAATACCAGGTGCTGTAGGTAGTTTTATACTACCAACACCGTTCTCTTGATGCATTCTATTTTGAAACTTATTCATTGATGTTGAAGTTAGAAACAGCAAAAATCATCTACAGCCGCATCACACTGGATATGTCCAATCTCATCTGATGATGGAAGCTAAGCAGTGTTGTGCCTGGTTTGTTTTTGGATTTCAAGTCCTGCCTTCTGGTTTGGCCACGGCACCTCGGATATTTACCAAGGTCATGGCCGTGATGACGACCCTTCACCATCAGAGAATCAGGATCCTGCCAAATCTGGACGACTTGCTGATCCCGGTGAACTCCCAAGAGGTTCTCCACAGTTATCTGGAACTGGCGGTCCAATTCCTACAAGTCCACGGGTGGCTCATCAACTGAAAAAAGTCCTCGCTGGTCCCTGCTCGGAACATGGTGCACCTAGGGGCACTGCTGGACACACACAGCCAACAATTGTTTCTGTCTCCAGAGAAAGTCCTGAAAATTCAGGACAGTATCTTTCTCTCTCGCCCAAGAGTGTTGATACACACGGCGATGCAAGTACTAGACCTCATGGTGTCGGCTTTCGATATGGTAGAGTACGCTCAATTTCATTACCGCCCTCTGCAGAGGTTAATCCTCTCCAAGTGGGACGGCCTGCCTCATCGGATAATGTCTCAAATGATCTCCTTGACTCCGGAGGTTCGTCTGACACTGAGCTGGTGGCTACAGGACCAACAGTTGAGCAGGAGCCATCCCTTCTGGATCTACAACTGTGTCCTCCTGACAATGGATGCCAGTCTTTTGGGCTGGGCCACGGTGTTGGAGCAACACTTTCTCCAGGGTCGGTGAACCAGGGAGGAATCTCTCCTCCTGATATACATTCTGGAATTGCAGGCAGTGTTCAATTAATTGACACTGGCCCTGCCTCTAGTACAGAACAGGCCTGTTCAAGTACAATCTGACAACGCCACCACGGTAGTGTACACAAATCATCAAGGCGGCACTCGAAACTAGGCGGCACTCGAAACTGCATGGCAAAGCTGGAAGTATCAAAAATCCTCCGTTGGGTAGAATGTCATCTGACAGCAATATCGGCAGTGTTCATTCCCGGAGTCCTCAACTGGGAAGCGGATTTCCTCAGTCGTCAGGACGTTCACGCTGGAGAGTGGAGAGGCCGCAGCAGAAATGTCTGCACTGGTGTCAGTAGGTGACTGAGGCAGGGATGACTGGGAGATAGTGGGTGACTGAAGCATGTATGAGTGGGAGATAGTGGGTAACTGAGGCAGGGGTGACAGGGAAAGTGTGTGACTCAGGCAGGGGTGACAGGGAGATAGTGGGCAGCATATCTCTGCCTCACTGCAGCAGCACATTCCTGCTTCAATGACAGCAGCACATCCCTGCCTCGCTGACAGCAGCACATCCCTGCCTCGCTGACAGCAGCACATCCCTGCCTCGCTGACAGCAGCACATCCCTGCCTCGCTGACAGCAGCACATCCCTGCCTCGCTGACAGCAGCACATCCCTGCCTCGCTGACAGCAGCACATCCCTGCCTCGCTGACAGCAGCACATTTCTGCCTCGCTGACAGCAGCACAGCACTGCTTCGCTGACAGCAGCACATCACTGCTTCACCACCAGCAGCACATCCCTGCCTCACTGGCAGCAGCACATCCCTGCCTTACTGACAGCTGTATATAGGGCCTAATTCAGACCTGATCCCTGCTGTGCATATTCACACAACAGGAGATCAGGTCTGAAGTGCGTGTGTGCTGGTGCCGCAGTGCACCGGCACATGCCAGAGATGCGATCAGCATCTCTGCCCAGTGAGCGCCTCTGCCTGATTGACAGGCATAGGCGATCACTGGGCAGGAGGAGTCGGGCCAGCGGCGTTGTGCCGCCATTTTGGGGGCACAGTCCGGACAACGCAGACATGACCGGACCGTATGGGGGCGGGCCGTGACGGCTGCGTGACCCGGACAGCAACGGGCCTTATTTACTAAAATCTCAGATAAATTTTATGGCATTTATGTGCAGTCTAGTTTGCACAGTTGATAGAGTGTTGATCTTGCACTATCAATGTAAGCCTCACATAGGTTTGATACACATGTAAGTTTGTTTTTATTTTACTACATTGTGGTTTGTGGCTCTATACCATGTAATGCATGTCTTTTAACAGTAGTCAAGTCTTCCAATGTGCTTGTTAGTGAAACCCAATAGATAGCTTTATTTTATTTTGTTTCTTCAAATATTGAATGCATATGTCTTTATAACTTTTTTTTTTTTAAATATATATATATATACATTTTTATTATAAGATTTTCAATGACACAAAACCATCCAAGTTGCAGATTATGGATTGTGAAGGACAAATCAACCATATAAACAATTTAAGCAATTTAAATTGCATGCAGGTAGTAGAATATCAAACTCCTTGGATGAGAGTTGGTCGTAATAAACTAGGATAGAAAAGAATACAGTAGAAAATAAGATTTTAAACCGATCGGTAAATCTTTTTCTCGTAGTCCGTAGAGGATGCTGGGGACTCCGTAAGGACCATGGGGATAGACGGGCTCCACAGGAGACATGGGCACTTTAAGAAAGACTTTAGTTCTGGGTGTGCACTGGCTCCTCCCTCTATGCCACAGTTAGAGAAACTGTGCCCAGAGGAGACGGACAGTATGAGGAAAGGATTTTGTTAATCCAGGGCAAGATTCATACCAGCCACACCAATCACACCGTATAACTTGTGATAAACTACCCAGTTATCAGTATGAAAAAACAACATAGCATCAGTGCAGGACCGATGCAACTATAACATAACCCTTATTGAAGCAATAACTATATACAAGTATTGCAGAAGTAGTCCGCACTTGGGACGGGCGCCCAGCATCCTCTACGGACTACGAGAAAATGATTTACCGGTAGGTTTAAAATCTTATTTTCTCTAACGTCCTAGAGGATGCTGGGGACTCCGTAAGGACCATGGGGATTATACCAATGCTCCAAAACGGGCGGGAGAGTGCGGATGACTCTGCAGCACCGATTGAGCAAACATGAGTTCCTCCTCAGCCAGGGTATCAAACTTATAGTATTTTGCAAAGGTGTTTGAACTAGAGATGAGCGGGTTCGGTTTCTCTGAATCCGAACCCGCCAGAACTTCATGTTTTTTTTCACGGGTCCGAGCGACTCGGATCTTCCCGCCTTGCTCGGTTAACCCGAGCGCGCCCGAACGTCATCATGACGCTGTCGGATTCTCGCGAGGCTCGGATTCTATATAAGGAGCCGCGCGTCGCCGCCATTTTCACACGTGCATTGAGATTGATAGGGAGAGGACGTGGCTGGCGTCCTCTCCGTTTAGAATTAGAATAGATTAGAGAGACACTTGATTTACTAATTTTGGGGAGCATTAGGAGTACTCAGTAGTGTACAGTGCAGAATTTTGCTGATAGTGACCAGTGACCACCACTTTTATTTATAATCCGTTCTCTGCCTGAAAAAAGCGATACACAGCACACAGTGACTCAGTCACATACCATATCTGTGTGCACTGCTCAGGCTCAGGCCAGTGTGCTGCATCATCTATTATCTATATATAATATTATATATATCTGTCTGACTGCTCAGCTCACACAGCTTATAATTGTGGGGGAGACTGGGGAGCACTACTGCAGTGCCAGTTATAGGTTATAGCAGGAGCCAGGAGTACATAATATAATCCGTTCTCTGCCTGAAAAAAGCGATACACAGCACACAGTGACTCAGTCACATACCATATCTGTGTGCACTGCTCAGGCTCAGGCCAGTGTGCTGCATCATCTATATATATTATATATCTGTCTGACTGCTCAGCTCACACAGCTTATAATTGTGGGGGAGACTGGGGAGCACTACTGCAGTGCCAGTTATAGGTTATAGCAGGAGCCAGGAGTACATAATATTATATTAAAATTAAACAGTGCACACTTTTGCTGCAGGAGTGCCACTGCCAGTGTGACTAGTGACCAGTGACCTGACCACCAGTATATAATATTAGTAGTATACTATCTCTTTATCAACCAGTCTATATTAGCAGCAGACACAGTACAGTGCGGTAGTTCACGGCTGTGGCTACCTCTGTGTCGGCACTCGGCAGCCCGTCCATAATTGTATATACCAGTGACCTAACCGTGGTTTTTTTTTCTTTCTTTATACATACATACTAGTTACGAGTATACTATCTCTTTATCAACCAGTCTATATATTAGCAGCAGACACAGTACAGTGCGGTAGTTCACGGCTGTGGCTACCTCTGTGTCGGCACTCGGCAGCCCGTCCATAATTGTATATACCACCTAACCGTGGGTTTTTTTTCTTTCTTTATACATACATACTAGTTACGAGTATACTATCTCTTTATCAACCAGTCTATATATTAGCAGCAGACACAGTACAGTGCGGTAGTTCACGGCTGTGGCTACCTCTGTGTCGGCACTCGGCAGCCCGTCCATAATTGTATATACCACCTAACCGTGGTTTTTTTTTCTTTCTTTATACATACATACTAGTTACGAGTATACTATCTCTTTATCAACCAGTCTATATATTAGCAGCAGACACAGTACAGTGCGGTAGTTCACGGCTGTGGCTACCTCTGTGTCGGCACTCGGCAGCCCTTCCATAATTGTATATACCACCTAACCGTGGTTTTTTTTTCTTTCTTTATACATACATACTAGTTACGAGTATACTATCTCTTTATCAACCAGTCTATATATTAGCAGCAGACACAGTACAGTGCGGTAGTTCACGGCTGTGGCTACCTCTGTGTCGGCACTCGGCAGCCCGTCCATAATTGTATATACCACCTAACCGTGTTTTTTTTTTCTTTCTTTATACATACATACTAGTTACGAGTATACTATCTCTTTATCAACCAGTCTATATATTAGCAGCAGACACAGTACAGTGCGGTAGTTCACGGCTGTGGCTACCTCTGTGTCGGCACTCGGCAGCCCGTCCATAATTGTATATACCACCTAACCGTGGTTTTTTTTCTTTCTTTATACATACATACTAGTTACGAGTATACTATCTCTTTATCAACCAGTCTATATATTAGCAGCAGACACAGTACAGTGCGGTAGTTCACGGCTGTGGCTACCTCTGTGTCGGCACTCGGCAGCCCGTCCATAATTGTATACTAGTATCCAATCCATCCATCTCCATTGTTTACCTGAGGTGCCTTTTAGTTGTGCCTATTAAAATATGGAGAACAAAAATGTTGAGGTTCCAGAATTAGGGAAAGATCAAGATCCACTTCCACCTCGTGCTGAAGCTGCTGCCACTAGTCATGGCCGAGACGATGAAATGCCAGCAACGTCGTCTGCCAAGGCCGATGCCCAATGGCATAGTACAGAGCATGTCAAAACCAAAACACCAAATATCAGTAAAAAAAGGACTCCAAAACCTAAAATAAAATTGTCGGAGGAGAAGCGTAAACTTGCCAATATGCCATTTACCACACGGAGTGGCAAGGAACGGCTGAGGCCCTGGCCTATGTTCATGGCTAGTGGTTCAGCTTCACATGAGGATGGAAGCACTCAGCCTCTCGCTAGAAAACTGAAAAGACTCAAGCTGGCAAAAGCACCGCAAAGAACTGTGCGTTCTTTGAAATCCCAAATCCACAAGGAGAGTCCAATTGTGTCGGTTGCGATGCCTGACCTTCCCAACACTGGACGTGAAGAGCATGCGCCTTCCACCATTTGCACGCCCCCTGCAAGTGCTGGAAGGAGCACCCGCAGTCCAGTTCCTGATAGTCAGATTGAAGATGTCAGTGTTGAAGTACACCAGGATGAGGAGGATATGGGTGTTGCTGGCGCTGGGGAGGAAATTGACCAGGAGGATTCTGATGGTGAGGTGGTTTGTTTAAGTCAGGCACCCGGGGAGACACCTGTTGTCCGTGGGAGGAATATGGCCGTTGACATGCCAGGTGAAAATACCAAAAAAATCAGCTCTTCGGTGTGGAGGTATTTCACCAGAAATGCGGACAACAGGTGTCAAGCCGTGTGTTCCCTTTGTCAAGCTGTAATAAGTAGGGGTAAGGACGTTAACCACCTCGGAACATCCTCCCTTATACGTCACCTGCAGCGCATTCATAATAAGTCAGTGACAAGTTCAAAAACTTTGGGTGACAGCGGAAGCAGTCCACTGACCAGTAAATCCCTTCCTCTTGTAACCAAGCTCACGCAAACCACCCCACCAACTCCCTCAGTGTCAATTTCCTCCTTCCCCAGGAATGCCAATAGTCCTGCAGGCCATGTCACTGGCAATTCTGACGAGTCCTCTCCTGCCTGGGATTCCTCCGATGCATCCTTGCGTGTAACGCCTACTGCTGCTGGCGCTGCTGTTGTTGCCGCTGGGAGTCGATGGTCATCCCAGAGGGGAAGTCGTAAGCCCACTTGTACTACTTCCAGTAAGCAATTGACTGTTCAACAGTCCTTTGCGAGGAAGATGAAATATCACAGCAGTCATCCTACTGCAAAGCGGATAACTGAGTCCTTGACAACTATGTTGGTGTTAGACGTGCGTCCGGTATCCGCCGTTAGTTCACAGGGAACTAGACAATTTATTGAGGCAGTGTGCCCCCGTTACCAAATACCATCTAGGTTCCACTTCTCTAGGCAGGCGATACCGAGAATGTACACGGACGTCAGAAAAAGACTCACCAGTCTCCTAAAAAATGCAGTTGTACCCAATGTCCACTTAACCACGGACATGTGGACAAGTGGAGCAGGGCAGGGTCAGGACTATATGACTGTGACAGCCCACTGGGTAGATGTATGGACTCCCGCCGCAAGAACAGCAGCGGCGGCACCAGTAGCAGCATCTCGCAAACGCCAACTCTTTCCTAGGCAGGCTACGCTTTGTATCACCGCTTTCCAGAATACGCACACAGCTGAAAACCTCTTACGGCAACTGAGGAAGATCATCGCGGAATGGCTTACCCCAATTGGACTCTCCTGTGGATTTGTGGCATCGGACAACGCCAGCAATATTGTGTGTGCATTAAATATGGGCAAATTCCAGCACGTCCCATGTTTTGCACATACCTTGAATTTGGTGGTGCAGAATTTTTTTAAAAACGACAGGGGCGTGCAAGAGATGCTGTCGGTGGCCAGAAAAATTGCGGGACACTTTCGGCGTACAGGCACCACGTACAGAAGACTGGAGCACCACCAAAAACTACTGAACCTGCCCTGCCATCATCTGAAGCAAGAAGTGGTAACGAGGTGGAATTCAACCCTCTATATGCTTCAGAGGTTGGAGGAGCAGCAAAAGGCCATTCAAGCCTATACAATTGAGCACGATATAGGAGATGGAATGCACCTGTCTCAAGTGCAGTGGAGAATGATTTCAACGTTGTGCAAGGTTCTGATGCCCTTTGAACTTGCCACACGTGAAGTCAGTTCAGACACTGCCAGCCTGAGTCAGGTCATTCCCCTCATCTGGCTTTTGCAGAAGAAGCTGGAGGCATTGAAGAAGGAGCTAAAAGGGAGCGATTCCGCTAGGCATGTGGGACTTGTGGATGCAGCCCTTAATTCGCTTAACAAGGATTCACGGGTGGTCAATCTGTTGAAATCAGAGCACTACATTTTGGCCACCGTGCTCGATCCTAGATTTAAAGCCTACCTTGGATCTCTCTTTCCGGCAGACACAGGTCTGCTGGGGTTGAAAGACCTGCTGGTGACAAAATTGTCAAGTCAAGCGGAACGCGACCTGTCAACATCTCCTCCTTCACATTCTCCCGCAACTGGGGGTGCGAGGAAAAGGCTCAGAATTCCGAGCCCACCCGCTGGCGGTGATGCAGGGCAGTCTGGAGCGACTGCTGATGCTGACATCTGGTCCGGACTGAAGGACCTGACAACGATTACGGACATGTCGTCTACTGTCACTGCATATGATTCTCTCAACATTGATAGAATGGTGGAGGATTATATGAGTGACCGCATCCAAGTAGGCACGTCACACAGTCCGTACTTATACTGGCAGGAAAAAGAGGCAATTTGGAGGCCCTTGCACAAACTGGCTTTATTCTACCTAAGTTGCCCTCCCACAAGTGTGTACTCCGAAAGAGTGTTTAGTGCCGCCGCTCACCTTGTCAGCATTCGGCGTACGAGGTTACATCCAGAAAATGTGGAGAAGATGATGTTCATTAAAATGAATTATAATCAATTCCTCCGCGGAGACATTGACCAGCAGCAATTGCCTCCACAAAGTACACAGGGAGCTGAGATGGTGGATTCCAGTGGGGACGAATTGATAATCTGTGAGGAGGGGGATGTACACGGTGATATATCGGAGGGTGAAGATGAGGTGGACATCTTGCCTCTGTAGAGCCAGTTTGTGCAAGGAGAGATTAATTGCTTCTTTTTTGGGGGGGGTCCAAACCAACCCGTCATATCAGTCACAGTCGTGTGGCAGACCCTGTCACTGAAATGATGGGTTGGTTAAAGTGTGCATGTCCTGTTTTGTTTATACAACATAAGGGTGGGTGGGAGGGCCCAAGGACAATTCCATCTTGCACCTCTTTTTTTCTTTTCTTTTTCTATGCATCATGTGCTGATTGGGGAGGGTTTTTTGGAAGGGACATCCTGCGTGACACTGCAGTGCCACTCCTAGATGGGCCCGGTGTTTGTGTCGGCCACTAGGGTCGCTAATCTTACTCACACAGTCAGCTACCTCATTGCGCCTCTTTTTTTCTTTGCGTCATGTGCTGTTTGGGGAGGGTTTTTTGGAAGGGACATCCTGCGTGACACTGCAGTGCCACTCCTAGATGGGCCCGGTGTTTGTGTCGGCCACTAGGGTCGCTAATCTTACTCACACAGTCAGCTACCTCATTGCGCCTCTTTTTTTCTTTGCGTCATGTGCTGTTTGGGGAGGGTTTTTTGGAAGGGACATCCTGCGTGACACTGCAGTGCCACTCCTAGATGGGCCCGGTGTTTGTGTCGGCCACTAGGGTCGCTAATCTTACTCACACAGTCAGCTACCTCATTGCGCCTCTTTTTTTCTTTGCATCATGTGCTGTTTGGGGAGGGTTTTTTGGAAGGGACATCCTGCGTGACACTGCAGTGCCACTCCTAGATGTGCCCGGTGTTTGTGTCGGCCACTAGGGTCGCTAATCTTACTCACACAGCTACCTCATTGCGCCTCTTTTTTTCTTTGCGTCATGTGCTGTTTGGGGAGGGTTTTTTGGAAGGGCCATCCTGCGTGACACTGCAGTGCCACTCCTAGATGGGCCCGGTGTTTGTGTCGGCCACTAGGGTCGCTAATCTTACTCACACAGCTACCTCATTGCGCCTCTTTTTTTCTTTGCGTCATGTGCTGTTTGGGGAGGGTTTTTTGGAAGGGACATCCTGCGTGACACTGCAGTGCCACTCCTAGATGGGCCCGGTGTTTGTGTCGGCCACTAGGGTCGCTAATCTTACTCACACAGTCAGCTACCTCATTGCGCCTCTTTTTTTCTTTGCATCATGTGCTGTTTGGGGAGGGTTTTTTGGAAGGGACATCCTGCGTGACACTGCAGTGCCACTCCTAGATGTGCCCGGTGTTTGTGTCGGCCACTAGGGTCGCTAATCTTACTCACACAGCTACCTCATTGCGCCTCTTTTTTTCTTTGCGTCATGTGCTGTTTGGGGAGGGTTTTTTGGAAGGGCCATCCTGCGTGACACTGCAGTGCCACTCCTAGATGGGCCCGGTGTTTGTGTCGGCCACTAGGGTCGCTAATCTTACTCACACAGCTACCTCATTGCGCCTCTTTTTTTCTTTGCGTCATGTGCTGTTTGGGGAGGGTTTTTTGGAAGGGACATCCTGCGTGACACTGCAGTGCCACTCCTAGATGGGCCCGGTGTTTGTGTCGGCCACTAGGGTCGCTTATCTTACTCACACAGCGACCTCGGTGCAAATTTTAGGACTAAAAATAATATTGTGAGGTGTGAGGTATTCAGAATAGACTGAAAATGAGTGTAAATTATGGTTTTTGAGGTTAATAATACTTTGGGATCAAAATGACCCCCAAATTCTATGATTTAAGCTGTTTTTTAGTGTTTTTGGAAAAAAACACCCGAATCCAAAACACACCCGAATCCGACAAAAAAAATTCGGTGAGGTTTTGCCAAAACGCGTTCGAACCCAAAACACGGCCGCGGAACCGAACCCAAAACCAAAACACAAAACCCGAAAAATTTCAGGCGCTCATCTCTAGTTTGAACCCGACCAAGTAGCAGCTTGACACAGCTGTAGTGCCGAGACCCCTCGGGCAGCCGCCCAAGAAGAGCCCACTTTCCTCGTGGAATGGGCCTTGACCGATTTCAGTAACTGCAATCCAGCCATAGAATGCGCTTGCTGAATCGTGTTACAAATCCGGCGAGCAATAGCCTGCTTTGAAGCAGGGGCACCAATCTTGTTGGTTGCATACAGGACAAACAGCGCTTCAGTTTTCCTGACTCTAGCCGTCCTGGCCACGTAAATTTTCAAAGCCCTGACCACATCAAGTAACTCGGAATCCTCCAAGTCACGCGTAGCCACAGGCACCACAATAGGTTGGTTCATATGAAAAGGTGAGACCACTTTTGGTAGGAATTGAGGACGGGTCCGCAATTCCGCTCTATCCACATGGAATACCAAATATGGGCTTTTATGTGACAAAGCCGCTAATTCCGACACTCGCCTAGCCGAAGCCAAGGTTAATAACATGACCACCTTCCACGTGAGATAATTTAACTCCACTGTTTTAAGTGGTTCAAGCCAGTGTGATTTTAGAAAACTTAACACCACGTTAAGGTCCCAAGGTGCCACCGGAGGCACAAAAGGAGGCTGAATATGCAGCACTCCTTTTACAAAAGTCTGAACTTCTGGAGGAGAAGCCAATTCTTTTTGAAAGAAAATGGATAAGGCTGAAATCTGGACCTTAATAGAGCCTAATTGTAGGCCCAAATTCACTCCAGTTTGTAGGAAGTGAAGGAAACGGCCCAGATGGAATTCTTCCGTAGGAGCATTCCTGGCCTCACACCAAGAAACATAATTTCGCCATATACGGTGTAATGTTTTAACGTTACATCCTTCCTAGCCTTTATCAGCGTAGGGATGACCTCAACCGGAATGCTAGGATCCGGCATTCAACCGACATGCCGTCAAACGCAGCCGTGGTAAGTCTTGGAACAGACAGGGCCCCTGATGCAACAGGTCCTGTCTTAGAGGGAGAGGCCACAGATCTTCTGTGAGCATTTCCTGCAGATCCGGATACCAGGTCCTCCGTGGACAATGAGGATTGTTCTCACTTTTCTTTGTCTTATTATCCTCAACACCTTTGGTATGAGAGGAAGAGGAGGAAATACATAGACCGACCGGAACACCCACGGTGTCACTAGGGCGTCTACAGCTACTGCCTGAGGGTCTCTTGACCTTGCGCAATACCTCTGTAGCTTTTTGTTGAGCCGGGA
Organism: Pseudophryne corroboree; assembly: GCF_028390025.1. NCBI lineage: Eukaryota > Metazoa > Chordata > Amphibia > Anura > Myobatrachidae > Pseudophryne > Pseudophryne corroboree. The sequence continues at coordinate 144,846,904 of NC_086446.1, forward strand.
CGGCATCATGTCTATCTGTGGCAGTTCCCACCGACTTGTAATCTGTGCAAAGACTTCCTGATGAAGTCCCCACTCTCCCGGATGTAGGTCGTGTCTGCTGAGGAAGTCTGCTTCCTAGTTGTCCACTCCCGGAATGAACACTGCTGACAGTGCGCTTGCGTGATTCTCCACCCAGCGAAGAATTCTGGTGGCTTGTGCCATCGCCACTCTGCTCCTTGTGCCGCCTTGGCAGTTTACATGAGCCACTGCGGTGACGTCTGACTGGATCAGAACCGGTTGGTCGCAAAGTAAGGTCTCCGCTTGACGTAGGGCATTGTATATGTTGATGTGAAGACAAGTCTCTTGACTTGACCAAAGACCTTGGAAATTTCTTCCCTGTGTGACTGCTCCCCAACCTTGGAGGCTTGCGTCTGTGGTCACCAGGATCCAGCCCTGAATGCTGAATCTGCGTCCCTCGAGAAGGTGAGCACTCTGCAGCCACCACAGGAGTGATACCCTGACCCTGGGGGACAGGGTGATCAACCAATGCATCTGTAAATGTGACCCGGACCACTTGTCCAGTAGGTCCCATTGGAAAGTCCTCGCATGGAACCTGCCGAATGGAATGGCCTCGTATGATGCCACCATCTTTCCCAGGACTCGAGTGCAGTGATGCACTGACACAAGTTTTGGTTTCAATAGGTTCCTGACAAGAGTCATGAGTTCCTGGGCCTTTTCTATCAGGAGATAAACCCTCTTCTGGTCCGTGTCCAGAATCATGCCCAAGAAAGACAGACGAGTAGTAGGAATCAACTGCGACTTCGGGATATTGAGAATCCAGCCGTGTTGCTGTAACACTTTCAGTGAAAGTTGTCACAACTGAGGGCCTGAGCTGACGGGAGGCAGCCTCAGTTGTAGGGGCTGAGATGTACCGGAACCTGGGAGGTTGTATCAGACCCCTGGACATGTAAGTAACATGAATAATAACTGCCCGAAGGCGTGACCACGACAACTTGGATAAAAGTCAATGATGTTTATTATGACAACTCCGCAACACAGCAGCAGTAAAAGAAAACATAAAAGTCAGCAAAGAATAAATACAGTTCCTGGGTACTACAGGGTGGCAGGAGCCACAGGGCACTGGTAGTGTGAGATAGTTCTTATAATCTTCTAGATGGAAAGTCCTTACCAGGCCCGACTGTAGCAATGGAGATAACCCAGGATTGTACCAGCTGGTGTTCCAGGAAAAGCTGGGTTGCTGAAGATAAAACGGCTGCTGTGGATACTGGCTGGAACCAGACTGTTGTTAGCACGGAGTGGATACTGGCTGGAACCAGTTAAATAATAAATGAAGCTTGAGAGCGATGCAATATGAATGAAATGTAGAACTTGAGAGCGGAGAAATAATAATACCGGTGGAGAGTGGTAAAGTGTAGAAAGGACACCGGCCCTTTAAGAGAAGCTGTACTCTGCTGGAAGCTGGGCTGGAAGCAGGTAATGTTGTAGCTGGAAACAGATGAATCCACAATGGATCGGAGAGTCAGGCTACACCGCAGGTGGAATGCTGGTGCGGGACTCTATGGTGGAAGTCTTGAGACAGGAGCTGGAACCTGGAAGACAATCACAGGAGAGAGACAAACAGGAACTAGGTTTGACAACCAAAGCACAGTGCTCAGGCACAGTGTATTTATACCTGCAGCAAGGAAGGGATTGGCTAGGCAATTATGCAGATTAACAATACTGACACCAGATTGGAGTAAATGATCAGCTGACAGAATCCAAGATGGCTGCGCCCATGCAGACACTTGGAGGGAAGTTTGGTTTGTAATCCATGTGGTAATGAAAACAGTAATGGCGGCGCCGGCCACTGGAGACAGGAGGCGCCAGGCTGACAGATGCACATCCAACCACGCGGACACAGCGGAGGCCGCGGCTGACGTAATCGCCACTCGGACACTCTGCATGCAGAAGTTCAGGGACGGCGGCGGAGGCCGCGGGAGACGCCATGCCAGGTGTAATATGGCGTTTACTGTGACAGCGTCCCAGAGTGACAGGAGAGGATACAGGAATGTACACATCAGGATAACAGATGGGATCCGGTCCTGGAGCGCTGAGCCAGCCTTAGGAGGCATCGGATGGGTAAGAAATGGCGTCCAGATACCCGGATCATGACAGCACCCCCCCCTTTAGGAGTGGCCCCAGGACACTTCTTTGGCTTTTGAGGAAACTTGGAATGGAATCTCCGGACCAAGGCAGGAGCATGGACATCAGAAGCATTGGTCCATGAACGTTCCTCAGGACCATAACCCTTCCAGTCAATAAGATATTGTAGTTGACCGTAACTGTGACGTGAGTCCAGGATCTTGGCCACTTCATACTCAACGCCTCGTTGAGTTTGGACTTTCGGAGTTGGAGGAAGTGAGGAATGAAACCGATTCAAGATCAGCGGTTTCAACAGGGAAACATGGAATGTCCTGGGTATTTTTAAGAAGGAAGGCAACTGGAGTCTGTAAGCAACAGGATTGATGACTTGTTCAATCTTGAAAGGACCGATATAGCGAGGTGCAAACTTCATACTGGGAACTCTTAACCTCAAATTCTTCGTGGATAACCATACCCGATCACCCACCTTGAGAGCAGGAACTGCTCGACGCTTCTTATCCGCAAACTTCTTGTACCTGAACGATGCCTTGAGCAGAGCTGATCGTACGCTCTTCCAGATATTGGCAAACTGATGCAAGGTGATATCCACTGCGGGAACAGAAGTTGCTGGAAGCGGTTGGAACTCAGGGACTTTAGGGTGGAATCCAAAGTTAGTGAAGAATGGGGTTGAAGCAGATGAAGAATGATACTGGTTGTTATGACAGAACTCGGCCCAGGGAAGTAATTGAACCCAGTCATCTTGAGAGGAGGACACATAGATGCGGAGGAAGGCCTCCAAGTCCTGATTCACCCTCTCGGTTTGACCATTGGTCTGAGGATGGTAAGCCGTGGAAAACTTTAGCTTGACTTGAATGACTTGACATAAACTTCGCCAGAATTTGGCTGTGAATTGAACTCCTCGATCTGAGATAATTTCTTCAGGAAGACCGTGGAGTCGGAAGATCTCTTGTATGAATACTTGAGCCAACTTGGAAGCTGACGGAAGACCGGTGAGAGGAATGAAATGTGCCATCTTGGTGAACCGGTCAACTACCACCCAGATGGTATTGAACTTGTTGCACATGGGTAAATCTGTAATAAAATCCATCGACAAATGGGTCCAAGGTCGACGGGGAACAGATAGTGGAACCAGTTGCCCCGCAGGCGACTGGCGGGATACCTTATGTTGAGCACACTTTGGGCAAGATGCAATAAACTCCAAGACGTCCTTTTTCAGAGTTGGCCACCAATAGGACCTAGAGATAAACTCCAGGGTTTTTTGGATACCTGTATGTCCGGCAAAACGGGAAGCATGGGCCCAATGCATGAGCTTCTTCCTTAGCATCGGTTTCACAAAACTTTTCCCTGATGGGGGCGTAGAGTCCATCCCTACCGTGGAGAATGCCAACGGATTTATAATAGGATGCTTGTCTGAAGACTCTGACTCATTTTCTTGCTCCCATGAGCGGGAAAGGGCATCGGCCTTGCGATTCTGAGAGCCCAGACAGAACTGGAGTTTAAAGTCGAACCTGGAAAAGAAAAGTGCCCATCTGGCCTGACGAGGGTTGAGACATTGTGCGCCTTTCAGATATAAAAGGTTCTTGTGGTCTGTAAGTATGGTGATTGAATGAGAAGCTCCCTCCAACAGATACCTCCACTCTTCTAGAGCAAGCTTGATGGCTAGCAACTCCTGGTCGCCAATGGCATAGTTGCGCTCAGCTGGGGAGAACTTCCGGGAGAAGAAACTGCAAGGGTGTAAATGGCCATCTTTAGCCCTCTGAGATAACACCGCTCCTACTCCAACGGAGGAGGCATCCCCCTCTAAGATGAAAGGAGAGTCGATGTCAGGCTGTTTCAGAACAGGCGCAGAGATGAACCTTTGTTTTAAAAGATGAAATGCTTGCATGGCTTCTTCAGACCACTTGGACGGGTTAGCACCCTTCTTAGTGAAAGCAGTAATAGGCGCCACAATGGTGGAAAAGTCTCGTATAAACTTTCGGTAATAGTTGGCGAACCCCAAGAACCTCTGGACCCCTTTGAGGGTTAAGGGTATCGGCCAATTTTGGATTGCTTGTAGTTTCTCAGGATCCATCTCTAGTCCGGAACCGGACACAATGTACCCTAGAAACGGAATGGACTTGACTTCAAAGACGCATTTCTTTAATTTGCAATAGAGATGATTGACACGGAGACGGGACAGAACCTCTTTAACCCAAAAACGATGTTCCTCTAAATCGTTGGCAAAAATGAGGATATCGTCTAGATAGACCACGACATGACGGTATAGAATGTCTCTGAAGATCTCATTGACAAAATGCTGGAAGACAGCTGGAGCATTGCTCAATCCGAAGGGCATGACGAGGTACTCATAATGTCCGTCACGGGTGTTAAAGGCGGTCTTCCACTCGTCACCCTCACGGATCCGGATGAGATTGTATGCACCTCTCAAGTCCAGCTTTGTAAAGATGGTAGCTCCGCTAACTCTGTCAAAGAGCTCAGTAATCAGGGGTAAAGGATAACGGTTCTTGATGGTAATGTCGTTCAAACCTCTGTAGTCGATGCACGGCCGCAGACCACCATCTTTCTTTTTTACAAAAAAGAAGCCTGCGCCGGCTGGGGAAGAAGGTCGAATGAACCCCTTTGCTAGGTTCTCTTTAATGTATTCCTCCATAGAATGCGTCTCAGGCAGAGACAACGGATAAGTTCGGCCTCGAGGTGGAACCTTCCCTGGAACGAGATCAATCGGGCAGTCCCATTCTCTATGAGGAGGAAGGATATCAGCAGAAGCTTTACTGAACACATCCGTGAAATCTTGATATGGAGGAGGTGGAACATCAGACGACCTGGGGGAGGAAGAACAGACAGGCAATACTTTAAACAAACATGTCTCAGCACAGGAGGAACCCCATGCCAGGATTTGCGTAGTCGTCCAATCAATTGTAGGATTGTGAAGACGGAGCCATGGAAGGCCCAGGACCACAGGATGTGTGGCTCTTGGAATCACTAAAAAAGAAATAAGTTCGGAATGAAGAACTCCCACTCTCAGACGAACTGGTAGAGTCCTTAAAGAAATAACTGCATCAAAAATTTTGCTGCCATCCACGGCAGTTAAAGAAATGGACGAAGGAAGTCTCTCGGTGGGTAGAGACCACCGTTTAACATAGGCTTCAGTAATAAAGTTCCCAGCTGCTCCGGAATCCAGGAGGGCAATGACGTTCCGATAACGTTGAGCAACTTGAAGCGAGACTGGGAGATTACAATCTTGAGGAGATCATTACTCCTAGCCGGCCCTCTCCTTGGCGAGCTAGGGTTTGGAGTTTTCCCGGACATTCGTGACAGGCATTAATGGTGTGAGACGGAGCTGCACAATAAAGACAGAGAGACTCGGAGAGACGTCTTCGGCGCTCAGCAGGCGTTAAACGGGAACGGCCAATTTGCATGGGCTCATCTTTAGTTGGTGACAGTTGACGAGGAGGAGGAGCAGAAGATTTTAGAGCAGATGATCTTCCACGCTCAGTTGCTCTCTCTTTGAAACGTAAATCAACTTTCGTGCAGAGTGAGATTAGCTTATCTAACTTAGAGGGTAAGTCTCTGGTAGCTAACTCATCTTTAATACGCTCAGATAAGCCATGCCAGAATGCAGCATACAGGGCCTCGTCGTTCCATGCCAGTTCGGATGCCAGGATCTGGAACTGTATCAGATATTGTCCTACAGTACGTGACCCCTGGCGTAAACGGAGAATCTCGGATGAAGCTGAGGTTACCCGGCCTGGCTCGTCGAAGATGCGCCTGAATGTTGACACGAAGGCAGTGTAGGAAGATAGCAGGGTGTCGGACCTCTCCCATAACGGTGATGCCCAATCAAGGGCTGAGCCACTGAGAAGAGAAATAATGTAGGCAATTTTTGTACGGTCACTGGGAAAATTGCCAGGTTGTAGCTCAAACTGAATCTCACACTGGTTGAGAAATCCCCTGCAGAATCTTGGAGATCCGTCAAATTTTGCTGGCGTTGGAAGATGAAGACGTGGAGCAGAAATGGGTAAGGTGGGTGGGGTTATAGCTGGAGTCACTGTGGTTGACGCACCAGACGCGCCTGATCCACAGAGAGTTGTCTGAATCCCATCCAGCCGAGTAGAGAAATCCTGGAGACAGCGGATGATGTGGCCCTGTGCAGCCTCCTGATGTTCTAGTCGGGCTGCCAGTTCTTGCATCGGCCTGGCCGCTTGATCCTGGTCTCCGGCTGGATTCATTAGGTCAGTGCTTACTGTCACAACTGAGGGCCTGAGCTGACGGGAGGCAGCCTCAGTTGTAGGGGCTGAGATGTACCGGAACCTGGGAGGTTGTATCAGACCCCTGGACATGTAAGTAACATGAATAATAACTGCCCGAAGGCGTGACCACGACAACTTGGATAAAAGTCAATGATGTTTATTATGACAACTCCGCAACACAGCAGCAGTAAAAGAAAACATAAAAGTCATCAAAGAATAAATACAGTTCCTGGGTACTACAGGGTGGCAGGAGCCACAGGGCACTGGTAGTGTGAGATAGTTCTTATAATCTTCTAGATGGAAAGTCCTTACCAGGCCCGACTGTAGCAATGGAGATAACCCAGGATTGTACCAGCTGGTGTTCCAGGAAAAGCTGGGTTGCTGAAGATAAAACGGCTGCTGTGGATACTGGCTGGAACCAGACTGTTGTTAGCACGGAGTGGATACTGGCTGGAACCAGTTAAATAATAAATGAAGCTTGAGAGCGATGCAATATGAATGAAATGTAGAACTTGAGAGCGGAGAAATAATAATACCGGTGGAGAGTGGTAAAGTGTAGAAAGGACACCGGCCCTTTAAGAGAAGCTGTACTCTGCTGGAAGCTGGGCTGGAAGCAGGTAATGTTGTAGCTGGAAACAGATGAATCCACAATGGATCGGAGAGTCAGGCTACACCGCAGGTGGAATGCTGGTGCGGGTCTCTATGGTGGAAGTCTTGAGACAGGAGCTGGAACCTGGAAGACAATCACAGGAGAGAGACAAACAGGAACTAGGTTTGACAACCAAAGCACTGACGCCTTCCTTGCTCAGGCACAGTGTATTTATACCTGCAGCAAGGAAGGGATTGGCTAGGCAATTATGCAGATTAACAATACTGACAACAGATTGGAGTAAATGATCAGCTGACAGAATCCAAGATGGCTGCGCCCATGCAGACACTTGGAGGGAAGTTTGGTTTGTAATCCATGTGGTAATGAAAACAGTAATGGCGGCGCCGGCCACTGGAGACAGGAGGCGCCAGGCTGACCGATGCACATCCAACCACGCGGACACAGCGGAGGCCGCGGCTGACGTAATCGCCACTCAGACACTCTGCATGCAGAAGTTCAGGGACGGCGGCGGAGGCCCCGGGAGACGCCATGCCAGGTGTAATATGGCGTTTACTGTGACAGCGTCCCAGAGTGACAGGAGAGGATACAGGAATGTACACATCAGGATAACAGATGGGATCCGGTCCTGGAGCACTGAGCCAGCCTTAGGAGGCATCGGATGGGTAAGAAATGGCGTCCAGATACCCGGATCGTGACAAAAGTGATACGCTGTTCAGCAACTGCTCTCTTGATCTCGCTTTTATGAGATCGCCCAAGTACGGGATAATTGTGACACCTTGCTTGCACAGGAGCACCATCATTTCCGCCATTACCTTGGTGAAAATTCTCAGGGCCATGGAGAGACCAAACAGCAACGTCTGAAATTGGCAATGACAGTCCTGTACCGCAAATCTGAGGTACGCCTGATGAGGTGGATAAATGGGGACATGAAGGTATGCATCCTGTACACAAATGCGGACAACAGGTGTCAAGCCGTGTGTTGCCTTTGTCAAGCTGTAATAAGTAGGGATAAGGACGTTAACCACCGCGGAACATCCTCCCTTATACGACACCTGCAGCGCATTCATCATAAGTCAGTGACAAGTTCAAAAACTTTGGATGACAGCGGAAGCAGTCCACTGACCACTAAATCCCTTCCTCTTGTAACCAAGCTCCTGCAAACCACACCACCAACTCCCTCAGTGTCAATTTCCTCCTTAGACAGGAGAGCCAATAGTCCTGCAGGCCATGTCACTGGCAAGTCTGACGAGTCCTCTCCTGCCTGGGATTCCTCCGATGCATCCTTGAGTGTAACGCCTACTGCTGCTGGCGCTGCTGTTGTTGCTGCTGGGAGTCGATCGTCATCCCAGAGGGGAAGTCGGAAGACCACTTGTACTACTTCCAGTAAGCAATTGACTGTCCAACAGTCCTTTGCGAGGAAGATGAAATATCACAGCAGTCATCCTGCTGCAAAGCGGATAACTCAGGTCTTGTCAGCCTGGGTGGTGAGAAACGTGGTTCCGGTATCCATCGTTAATTTACAGGCAACTAGACACTTGATTGAGGTACTGTGTCCCCGGTACCAAATACCCTCTAGGTTCCATTTCTCTAGGCAGGCGATACCGAAAATGTACACAGACCTCAGAAAAAGAGTCACCAGTGTCCTAAAAAATGCAGTTGTACCCAATGTCCACTTGTCTGTGGTTAAGTGGAGCAGGGCAGACTCAGGACTATATGACTGTGACAGCCCACTGGGTAGATGTATTGCCCCCCGCAGCAAGAACAGCAGCGGCGGCACCAGTAGCAGCATCTCGCAATTGCCAACTCGTTCCTAGGCAGGCTACGCTTTGTATCACCGCTTTCCATAAGAGGCACACAGCTGACAACCTCTTACGGAAACTGAGGAACATCATCGCAGAATGGCTTACCCCAATTGGACTCTCCTGGGGATTTGTGACATCGGACAACGCCACCAATATTGTGCGTGCATTACATCTGGGCAAATTCCAGCACGTCCCATGTTTTGCACATACATTTAATTTGGTGGTGCAGAATTATTTAAAAAACAACAGGGGCGTGCAAGAGATGCTGTCGGTGGCCCGAAGAATTGCGGGCCACTTTCTGCCTTCAGCCACCGCATGTCGAAGACTGGAGCACCACCAAACATTCCTGAACCTGTCCTGCCATCATCTGAAGCAAGAGGTGGTAACGAGGTGGAATTCAACCCTCTATATGCTTCAGAGGATGGAGGAGCAGCAAAAGGCCATTCAAGCCTATACATCTGCCCACGAAATAGGCAAAGGAGGGGGAATGCACCTGACTCAAGCGCAGTGGAGAATGATTTCAACGTTGTGCAAGGTTCTGCAACCCTTTGAACTTGCCACACGTGAAGTCAGTTCAGACACTGCCAGCCTGAGTCAGGTCATTCCCCTCATCAGGCTTTTGCAGAAGAAGCTGGAGACATTGAAGGAGGAGCTAAAACAGAGCGATTCCACTAGGCATGTGGGACTTGTGGATGGAGCCCTTAATTCGCTTAACCAGGATTCAATCTGTTGAAATCAGAGCACTACATTTTGGCCATCGTGCTCGATCCTAGATTTAAAACCTACATTGTATCTCTCTTTCCGGCAGACACAAGTCTGCAGAGGTTCAAAGACCTGCTGGTGAGAAAATTGTCAAGTCAAGCGGAACGTGACCCGTCAACAGCTCCTCCTTCACATTCTCCCGCAACTGGGGGTGCGAGGAAAAGGCTAAGAATTCCGAGCCCACCCGCTGGCGGTGATGCAGGGCAGTCTGGAGTGAGTGCTGACATCTGGTCCGGACTGAAGGACCTGGCAACGATTACTGACATGTCGTCTACTGTCACTGCATATGATTCTGTCACCTTTGAAAGAATGGTGGAGAATTATATGAGTGACTGCATCCAGGTAGGCACGTCAGTATGTATACTGGCAGGAAAAAGAGGCAATTTGGAGGCCCTTGCACAAACTGGCTTTATTCTACCTAAGTTGCCCTCCCTCCAGTGTGTACTCCAAAAGAGTGTTTAGTGCAGCCGCTCACCTTGTCAGCAATCGGCGTACGAGGTTACTTCCAGAAAATGTGGAGAAGATGATGATCATCAAAATGAATTATAATCAATTCCTCCGTGGAGACATTCACCAGCAATTGCCTCCAGAAAGTACACAGGGATCTGAGATGGTGGATTCCAGTGGGGACGAATTAATAATCTGTGAGGAGGGGGATGTACACAGTGAAAGGGGTGAGGAATCGGAGGATGATGAGGTGGACATCTTGCCTCTGTAGAGCCAGTTTGTGCAAGGAGAGATTGATTGATTGATTCTTTTTTGGTGGGGGCACAAACCAACCAGTCATTTCAGTCAGTCGTGTGGCAGACCCTGTCTCTGAAATGATGGGTTCATCAATGTTTTTCTTTTCAATCTAAGCCCCTGCAGTTTTCTGTAAGCATCTGCTTCGCTATGATGATCAACAAGTCACATGGGCAAACACTCAGGGCTGGAGGCGTAGATCTTAGGACCAGCTGCTACAAGCATGGCAGAGGTGTCACTATCACTGGTGACACCCAGAGAGGTGGCGAAGGAGATTGTAATGCAGTGCGCGCAGATAAGCAGCGCAATGGTAAAAAGGAGGCATGGTCTCATAGGTAGGGGCGTGGCCTGAATCTCCATTTTGTTGCTCCGGGTATCCCGGGGGTTGGGGGCTGCACCCGGGGACCCTGTGTGTGAGTGGTGCTGGCTCCTGCACAGTGACAGAAACTGGGTGTTGCACGTAATGTCACAGTGAAACACCCATATTCTGTCACTGAAGAAGAGCCGGCACTTTGGTGTCACCCCCCTTGGCGGGTGACACTCGGGTGTGTGCCGCAACCCTGTTGTGATGCCACTGACCCATGGGAAGCTTTACGTGGCTTACCCATGTGTTAGTAGCCCCAAGCATCTTTTGTGTTAGTCCCTGAAGAAAAACTTCAAATATTGTTTACAATTTTGTAATCAATGGGCCTAATTCAGTAAGGATTGCAAATTCTGCTAAGTAACAGAATTTGCAATCCTTTGGTTCGCATGCTGGGGCCACCCATCACAGGGCATGGCCACCCAGCATGCCGCCTCCCTTCTTGACCACGCTGAAATTGCAGTCTCAGTGCAGTTCAGCGTGATCATAAAAAATGGGTTAGCCTCCTGTTGGTGCAGACTGTACGTGTGCGCAGGAAGCCGCCACCATTTTTGTGATCGCAGCGGCTGCATGTGATGTCATGCAGCCGCTCTGACCACGCCTCATGTTTCTCCGTTGCCGACCCCATTTTGTAGCCCTGCCCCTGCACCGCTCCATCTCCGACTTTGAAATGGATTGTTGCTGACCCCCCCCGCACCGATTGACAGTCAGAGGTGATCGCATTATCTGCGGGGTGCCACAGAAAATGCAGGCGCATGCGTATGCTCTTAGCAATTTTTGCAGTTGGATTGCTTATTGCGATTACAATCCAACCTGAATCAGGCTCTATTACCTATCACAAAGCACTGCAGGTAGTACAAAATGGGGTTAATATAGGAGAAAAACCCCCAGAGCTGTGCTCCTTAACTGTCCCTGGTGGCTAGTGGAGCGGCTGCCCAGTAATCAGTGTCCACGCCAGTGCGTACACGGCCCGCCCCCTACAGCCACGCTGGATCTCGGTATAGTGTGGGCACAGAAGCCCCTTACCTCCCTTTCATCAGCGGCCTCGTGATCCCGGAGGGCGGTGTGTGTGTGACTGACCTTAGGAAGAAACCAGAGCCTCCGCTGCAGTGACCCAGCAACCAGGGCACGGGAGTATACTGCGCCGCTGGGAGTGATGGAGCTGCAGTAAAGATGTCTATTAGACCTAGCCTGCTGCAGCCCTTGTAGATTCTTATAAAAAAAGTTCTTCTTTTCTTGTCAAAATTAATAGCTAAGAATAGGCTGCCTGAGGCAGCCCCCTGTTAAGTGGCCTGCTACTGAAGGCACCAACTACAAACTGAGCTTCCTGTTCATGGAAGCGAGGTTATAGAGCAGGGGGCGCTGAGCATCTTGGGAACAGTCAAAAGCTTTGAGCCTGTTGGTGCCTCAGATCAAGATCCTACTCTACACCCCAATGTGAATCCTTGTGGAGTCCAGTGTACCCCACAGAAGAAATGAATGTGTCACACCCATTGGCAGCAACATTAGAATAGCTGCTGATGGGCACAATTGAGAAAGGAAGGGGGGAAAACATTTGAATCCAGCACATATATGTAATTTGAATATGTAATTTGTACCTTCCTACTTTAAAATGTAATGGATGAACCTCACCCTGTGAGAACTATCTTTATGATCAAGAGATCTCATATGCAAGATAAGTATGTGTTGGCAGAGGCGCTCACTGGGCAGAGATGCTGATCGCATCTCTGGCATGTGCCGGTGCACTGCGGCACCAGCACACACACACACTTCAGACCTGATCTCCTGTTGTGTGAATATGCACAGCAGAGATCAGGTCTGAATTAGGCCCTATATACAGCTGTCAGTAAGGCAGGGATCTGCTGCTGCCAGTGAGGCAGGGATCTGCTGCTGCCAGTGAGGCAGGGATCTGCTGCTGCCAGTGAGGCAGGGATCTGCTGCTGTCAGTGAGGCAGTGATCTGCTGCTGTCAGTAAGGCAGGGATGTGCTGCTATAAGTGAGGCAGGTATGTGCTGCTGTCAATGAGGCAGGGATGTGCTGCTGTCAGTGAAGCAGGGATGTGCTGCTGTCAGCAAGGCAGTGATCTGCTGCCCACTATCTCCCTATCACCCCTGCCTGAGTCACACACTTTCCCTGTCACCCCTGCCCCAGTTACCCTCTATCTCCCAGTCACCGCTGCCTCAGTTAACCACTATACCTGCGACCCCTGCCTCAGTCACCCACTATACCAGTCACCACTGCTTTAGTCACCCACTATCTCTGTCACCCCTGCCTCAGTCAACCACTATCTCCATATCACCCCTGCCTCAGTCACCCACTATCCCTGTCACCCCTGCCTCAGTCACCCACTGTCACCCTATCACCCCTGCCTCAGTCACCCACTATCCCTGTCACTCCTGCCTCAGTCTCCTACTGTCCCTGTCACCCCTGCCACAGTCATCCACTATATCCCTATCACCCCTGCCTTAGTCACTGACTATCTCCCAGTCACCCCGGCCTCAGTCACCCACTATCTCCCACTCATACATGCTTCAGTCACCCACTATCTCCCAGTCATCCCTGCCTCAGTCACCTACTGACACCAGTGCAGACATTTCTGCTGCGGCCTCTCCACTCTCCAGCGTGAACGTCCTGACGACTGAGGAAATCCGCTTCCCAGTTGAGGACTCCGGGAATGAACACTGCCGATATTGCTGGCAGATGACGTTCTACCCAATTGAGGATTTTTGATACTTCCAGCTTTGCTATGCAATTTCGAGTGCCGCCTTGATGATTTGTGTACACTACCGTGGTGGCGTTGTCCGATTGTACTTGAACAGGCCTGTTCTGTACTAGAGGCAGGGCTAGTGTCAATGAATTGAACACTGCCTGCAATTCCAGAATGTTTATCGGGAGGAGAGATTCCTCCCTGGTCCACCGATGGTGAAGGGTCGTCATCACGGCCATGACCTTGGTGAATTTCCGAGGTGCCGTGGCCAAACCAGAAGGCAGGACCTGAAATCCAAAAACTAACTAGGCACAACACTGCTTAGCTTCCAACATCAGATGAGATTGGACATATCCAGTGTGATGCGGCTGATCGCATCTCTGGCATGTGCCGGTGCACTGCGGCACCAGCACACACGCACTTCAGACCTGATCTCCTGTTGTGTGAATATGCACAGCAGGGATCAGGTCTGAATTAGGCCCTATATACAGCTGTCAGTAAGGCAGGGATGTTCTGCTGCCAGTGAGGCAGGGATGTGCTGCTGGTAGTGAAGCAGTGATGTGCTGCTGTCAGCGAAGCAGTGCTGTGCTGCTGTCAGCGAGGCAGAAATGTGCTGCTGTCAGCGAGGCAGGGATGTGCTGCTGTCAGCGAGGCAGGGATGTGCTGCTGTCAGCGAGGCAGGGATGTGCTGCTGTCATTGAAGCAGGAATGTGCTGCTGCAGTGAGGCAGAGATATGCTGCCCACTATCTCCCTGTCACCCCTGCCTGAGTCACACACTTTCCCTGTCACCCCTGCCTCAGTTACCCACTATCTCCCAGTCACCGCTGCCTCAGTCAACCACAATACCTGCGATCCCTGCCTCAGTCACCCACTATACCAGTCACCCCTGCTTTAGTCACCCACTGTCACCCCTGCTTCAGTCACCCACTATCCCTATCAACCCTGCCTCAGTCACCCACTATCTCCCAGTCACCCCTGCCTCAGTCAGCCACTATCCCTGTCACCCCTGCCTCAGTCTCTTACTGTCCCTGTCACCCCTGCACAATCATCCACTATCTCCCTATCACCCCTGCCTTAGTCATTTATTTTCCCTGTCACCCACTTTCTTCCCATACTTACCCAACCCCTTCCTATCACCCCTCCCTCAGTAACCCACTATCTCCCAGTCACCCCGGCCTCAGTCACCCACTATCTCCCACTCATACATGCTTCAGTCACCCACTATCTCCCAATCATCCCTGCCTCAGTCACCTACTGACACCAGTGCAGACATTTCTGCTGCGGCCTCTCCACTCTCCAGCGTGAACGTCCTGACGACTGAGGAAATCCGCTTCCCAGTTGAGGACTCCGGGAATGAACACTGCCGATATTGCTGTCAGATGACATTCTACCCAATGGAGGATTTTTGATACTTCCAGCTTTGCCATGCAGTTTCGAGTGCCGCCAAGTTTCGAGTGCCGCCTTGATGATTTGTGTACACTACCGTGGTGGCGTTGTCAGATTGTACTTGAACAGGCCTGTTCTGTACTAGAGGCAGGGCCAGTGTCAATTAATTGAACACTGCCTGCAATTCCAGAATGTATATCAGGAGGAGAGATTCCTCCCTGGTTCACCGACCCTGGAGAAAGTGTTGCTCCAACACCGTGGCCCAGCCCAAAAGACTGGCATCCATTGTCAGGAGGACACAGCTGGAGATCCAGAAGGGATGGCTCCTGCTCAACTGTTGGTCCCTAGCCACCAGCTCAGTGTCAGACGAACCTCCGGAGTCAAGGAGATCATTTGAGACATTATCCGATGAGGCAGGCCGTCCCACTTGGAGAGGATTAACCTCTGCAGAGGGCGGTAATGAA
Organism: Pseudophryne corroboree; assembly: GCF_028390025.1. NCBI lineage: Eukaryota > Metazoa > Chordata > Amphibia > Anura > Myobatrachidae > Pseudophryne > Pseudophryne corroboree. The sequence continues at coordinate 144,862,130 of NC_086446.1, forward strand.
ATTGAGCGTACTCTACCATATCGAAAGCCGACACCATGAGGTCTAGTACTTGCATCGCCGTGTGTATCAACACTCTTGGGCGAGAGAGAAAGATACTGTCCTGAATTTTCAGGACTTTCTCTGGAGACAGAAACAATTGTTTGCCCCTAGGTGCACCATGTTCCGAGCAGGGACCAGCGAGGACTTTTTTCAGTTGATGAGCCACCCGTGGACTTGTAGGAATTGGACCGCCAGTTCCAGATAACTGTGGAGAACCTCTTGGGAGTTCACCAGGATCAGCAAGTCGTCCAGATTTGGCAGGATCCTGATTCTCTGATGGTGAAGGGTCGTCATCACGGCCATGACCTTGGTAAATATCCGAGGTGCCATGGCCAAACCAGAAGGCAGGACTTGAAATCCAAAAACAAACCAGGCACAACACTGCTTAGCTTCCATCATCAGATGAGATTGGACATATCCAGTGTGATGCGGCTGTAGATGATTTTTGCTGTTTCTAACTTCAACATCAATGAATAAGTTTCAAAATAGAATGCATCAAGAGAACGGTGTTGGTAGTATAAAACTACCTACAGCACCTGGTATTCCCAGGTGGTCTCACATCCAAGAACAAACCAGGCCTAAAATCAGGTGATATTGGGCATATACAGTGTGGTGCGGCTGTAGATGAGCTTAGTGGTTTCTGTTAGAGTTCTTCTACTTCTAACTACTCGTACATAAATGAATAAGCGGACGATTTATTAAACCTGGTGAAATGATAATTTGCATGGTGATAAAGTACCAGCCAATCAGCTCCTAATTGCCATGTCACAGGCTGGGTTTGAAAAATGACAGTTAGGAGCAGACTGACTTGTACTTTATCACCTTGCACTTTATCAGTTCACTGAACTAATCTCCTCTTGCGCTATAAATAGTATGATATGGCTCAAAGTTCAATAAAAACAAATAAATAATTTCATATATTCTATATTTTTTATTACATATAAATATAAATATATATAAATATATATATATATATATATATATATATATATATATATATATATATATATATATATATATATATATATATATATATATACACTTTACAATAAACTATTAGACCGGTCAAATAAAATCACTAACAATATATTTGCATAGCTATAGGAGGTGGATCTTAGATAAACTCTGTGCACAGAGAAATTTTCAAAAATAAAAATCAGTCCATATATTGGATTAAAAAATCAATTTACCAGCTGTAATTCGCACCCATGTAGTAGATAACATATTTATAAGTTGTTATATATTGGAATTCCTCAATATGCTGCCACTTGGCAAAGGAGATGATATTGTGCAAAATAACCGCTCCACACTGGAGCCTTACGTGTAGCTTGCACCAGTTGTTATAACACGGGAGAGTCATTGGACCCTTATACCAGCCTTATTTGCAGCCCCAAAATATACCATCATCTAGCGGTAATATCCGTGGACTAAACGGAGATCGGGAGAACACAACCGTGATTGTGGTGTCTGCATACGGCACTTGGAGGCGTGGACTCATAAAGCTTGGAAGTCGGGTAATTATTCAGCACAGCAGGCGCCAGTGAAGCGCCGTTCCCGCAGCCCGAGACCGTCTCTTCTGTCATTGGACTCTCCCGTGTTATAACAACTGGTGCAAGCTACACGTAAGGCTCCAGTGTGGAGCGGTTATTTTGCACAATATCATCTCCTTTGCCAAGTGGCAGCATATTGAGGAATTACAATATATAACAACTTATAAATATGTTTTCTCTGACGTCCTAGTGGATGCTGGGACTCCGTAAGGACCATGGGGAATAGCGGCTCCGCAGGAGACAGGGCACAAAATAAAAGCTTAAGGATCAGGTGGTGTGCACTGGCTCCTCCCCCTATGACCCTCCTCCAAGCCTCAGTTAGATTTTTGTGCCCGGCCGAGAAGGGTGCAATCTAGGTGGCTCTCCTGAGCTGCTTAGAATAAAAGTTTAGTTAGGTTTTTTTTTTTATTTTTCAGTGAGTCCTGCTGGCAACAGGCTCACTGCATCGTGGGACTAAGGGGAGAAGAAACGGACTCACCTGAGTGCAGAGTGGATCGGGTTTCTTAGGCTACTGGACACTAGCTCCAGAGGGACGATCACAGGTTCAGCCTGGATGGGTCACCGGAGCCGCGCCGCCGTCCCCCTTACAGAGCCAGAAGAGACGAAGAGGTCCGGTGAAATCGGCGGCAGAAGACATCCTGTCTTCAGACTAAGGTAGCGCACAGCACCGCAGCTGTGCGCCATTGCTCTCAGCACACTTCACACTCCGGTCACTGAGGGTGCAGGGCGCTGGGGGGGGAGCGCCCTGAGACGCAATATAACAGAATACCTTAGGTGGCAAAACAGAATACATCACATATAGCTCCTGGGCTATATGGATGTATTTTAATCCCCTGCCATTTTACACAAAAAAGCGGGAGATAAGGACGTCGTGAAGGGGCGGAGCCTATCTCCTCAGCACACAAGCGCCATTTTCCCTCACAGCTCCGCTGGAAGGACGGCTCCCTGACTCTCCCCTGCAGTCCTGCTTCAGAATCAGGGTAAAAAAGAGAAGGGGGGGCATTTTTGGCAGCAAATAACAATAATTAACAGCAGCTATAAGGGAATAACACTTATATAAGGTTATCCCTGTATATATATATAGCGCTGGGTGTGTGCAGGCAGACTCTCCCTCTGTCTCTCCAAAGGGCTAAGTGGGGTCCTGTCCTCTATCAGAGCATTCCCGGTGTGTGTGTGCTGTGTGTCGGTACGCGTGTGTCGACATGTATGAGGAGGAAAATTATGTGGAGGCGGAGCAGTTGCCTGCGTTGGTGATGTCACCCCCTAGGGAGTCGACACCTGACTGGATGATTGTATTTAAACAATTAAGTGATAATGTCAGCAATTTGCAAAAAACTGTTGACGACATGAGACAGCCGGCAAATCAGTTAGTGCCTGTCCAGGCGTCTCAGACACCGTCAGGGGCGCTAAAACGCCCGTTACCTCAGTGGGTCGACACAGACCCCGACACAGATACTGAGTCTAGTGTCGACGGTGACGAGACAAACGTAATGTCCAGTAGGGCCACACGTTACATGATCACGGCAATGAAAGAGGCATTGAACCTTTCTGACACTACAAGTACCACAAAGAAGGGTATTATGTGGGGTGAGAAAAAACTACCAATATTTTTTCCTGAGTCAGAGGAAATAAATGAGGTGTGTGAAAAAGCGTGGGTTTCTCCCGATAAAAAACAGCTAATTTCTAAAAAATTATTAGCATTATATCCTTTCCCGCCAGAGGTTAGGGCGCGTTGGGAAACACCCCCTAGGGTAGATAAGGCGCTCACACGTTTATCTAAACAAGTAGCGTTACCGTCTCCTGATACGGCTACCCTCAAAGAACCAGCTGATAGAAGGCTGGAAAATATCCTAAAAAGTATATACACACATACTGGTGTTATACTGCGACCAGCAATCGCCTCAGCCTGGATGTGCAGTGCTGGAGTCGCATGGTCGGATTCCCTGACTGAGAATATTGATACCCTGGATAGGGACAATATTTTGTTAACTATAGAACATTTAAAGGATGCATTACTATATATGCGTGATGCACAGAGGGATATTTGCACCCTGGCATCAAGAGTAAGTGCTATGTCCATCTCTGCCAGAAGAGCGTTGTGGACGCGACAGTGGTCAGGGGATGCGGATTCCAAACGGCACATGGAAGTATTGCCGTATAAAGGGGAGGAGTTATTTGGGGCTGGTCTATCGGACCTGGTGGCCACGGCAACGGCTGGAAAATCCACCTTTTTACCCCAGGTCACTCCACATCAGCAGAAAAAGACACCGTCTTTTCAATCTCAGTCCTTTCGTTCCCATAAGTACAAGCGAGCAAAAGGCCACTCCTTTCTGCCCCGGGGCAGAGGAAGAGGAAAAAGACTGCACCATGCAGCCGCTTCCCAAGAGCAGAAGCCCTCCCCTGCTTCTGCCAAGTCTTCAGCATGACGCTGGGGCTTTACAAGCAGACTCAGATATGGTGGGGGCCCGTCTCAAAAATTTCAACGCGCAGTGGGCTCACTCGCAAGTGGATCCCTGGATTCTACAGGTAGTATCGCAGGGGTACAAACTGGAATTCGAGGCGTTTCCCCCTCATCGTTTCCTGAAGTCTGCTTTACCAAAGTCTCCCTCCGACAGGGAGGCAGTTCTAGAAGCCATTCACAAGCTGTATTCCCAGCAGGTGATAATCAAGGTACCCCTCCTGCAACAAGGAAAGGGGTTTTATTCCACGCTGTTTGTGGTACCGAAGCCGGACGGCTCGGTGAGACCAATTTTAAATCTGAAATCCTTGAACACTTACATAAAAAGGTTCAAATTCAAGATGGAGTCACTCAGAGCAGTGATAGCGAACCTGGAAGAAGGGGACTATATGGTGTCTCTGGACATCAAAGATGCTTATCTCCACGTCCCGATATACCCTTCTCACCAAGGGTACCTCAGGTTTGTAGTACAAAACTGTCATTATCAGTTTCAGACGCTGCCGTTTGGATTGTCCACGGCACCTCGGGTCTTTACCAAGGTAATGGCCGAAATGATGATTCTTCTACGAAGAAAAGGCATTTCAATTATCCCTTACTTGGACGATCTCCTGATAAGGGCAAGATCCAGGGAACAGTTAGAAGTCGGAGTAGCACTATCTCAGGTAGTGTTACGTCAGCACGGGTGGATTCTAAATATTCCAAAATCGCAGCTGATTCCAACGACACGTCTACTGTTCCTAGGAATGATTCTGGACACAGTCCAGAAGAAGGTGTTTCTCCCGGAGGAGAAGGCCAGGGAGTTATCCGAGCTAGTCAGGAACCTCCTAAAACCAGGACAGGTCTCAGTGCATCAGTGCACGAGGGTCCTGGGGAAAATGGTGGCTTCTTACGAAGCGATTCCATTCGGAAGATTCCATGCAAGAACATTTCAGTGGGATCTACTGGACAAATGGTCCGGATCGCATCTGCAGATGCATCAGCGGATAACCCTGTCGCCAAGGACAAGGGTGTCTCTCCTGTGGTGGCTGCAGAGTGCTCATCTACTAGAGGGCCGCAGATTTGGCATTCAGGATTGGATCCTGGTAACCACGGATGCCAGCCTGAGAGGCTGGGGAGCAGTCACACAGGGAAGGAATTTCCAGGGCCTGTGGTCAAGCATGGAAACATCTCTTCATATAAACATTCTGGAACTAAGGGCCATTTACAATGCCCTAAGTCAAGCAAAACCTCTGCTTCAGGGTCAGGCGGTGTTGATCCAATCGGACAACATCACGTCAGTCGCCCACGTAAACAGACAGGGCGGCACGAGAAGCAGGAGGGCAATGGCAGAAGCTGCAAGGATTCTTCGCTGGGCGGAAAATCATGTGATAGCACTGTCAGCAGTATTCATTCCGGGAGTGGACAATTGGGAAGCAGACATCCTCAGCAGACACGACCTTCACCCGGGAGAGTGGGGACTTCACCCAGAAGTCTTCCACCTGATTGTAAACCGTTGGGAAAAACCAAAAGGTGGACATGATGGCGTCACGTCTAAACAAGAAACTGGACAGATATTGCGCCAGGTCAAGGGACCCTCAGGCAATAGCAGTGGACGCTCTGGTAACGCCGTGGGTGTACCAGTCAGTGTATGTGTTCCCTCCTCTGCCTCTCATACCAAAAGTACTGAGAATCATAAGAAGGAGAGGAGTAAGAACTATACTCGTGGTTCCGGATTGGCCAAGACGGACTTGGTACCCGGAACTTCAAGAGATGCTCACGGACGAACCGTGGCCTCTACCTCTAAGAAAGGACCTGCTACTGCAGGGGCCTTGTCTGTTCCAAGACTTACCGCAGCTGCGTTTGACGGCATGGCGGTTGAACGCCGGATCCTGAGGGAAAAAGGCATTCCAGAAGAAGTCATCCCTACTCTGGTCAAAGCCAGGAAGGACGTAACCGCAAAACATTATCACCGCATTTGGCGTAAATATGTTGCGTGGTGTGAGGCCAAGAAGGCCCCTACAGAGGAATTTCAACTGGGTCGTTTCCTTCATTTCCTGCAAACAGGACTGTCTATGGGCCTAAAATTAGGGTCCATTAAGGTTCAAATTTCGGCCCTGTCGATTTTCTTCCAGAAAGAACTGGCTTCAGTACCTGAAGTTCAGACATTTGTAAAAGGGGTGCTGCACATACAGCCTCCTTTTGTGCCTCCAGTGGCACCTTGGGATCTCAATGTGGTGTTGAGTTTTCTAAAGTCACATTGGTTTGAACCACTTTCCACTGTGGACTTAAAATATCTCACATGGAAGGTGTCGATGCTGTTAGCCTTGGCTTCAGCCAGGCGTGTGTCAGAATTGGCGGTTTTATCATATAAAAGCCCTTACTTAATTTTTCATTCTGACAGGGCGGAATTGAGGACTCGTCCTCAATTTCTACCTAAGGTGGTTTCTGCTTTTCACATGAACCAACCTATTGTGGTACCTGCGGCTACCAGGGACTTAGAGGACTCTAAGTTGCTTGACGTTGTCAGGGCCTTGAAAATATATGTTTCCAGGACGGCTGGAGTCAGAAAATCTGACTCGCTGTTTATTCTGTATGCACCCAACAAGCTGGGTGCTCCTGCTTCTAAGCAGACGATTGCTCGTTGGATTTGTAGTACAATTCAGCTTGCACATTCTGTGGCAGGATTGCCACAGCCAAAATCTGTAAAAGCCCATTCCACAAGGAAGGTGGGCTCATCTTGGGCGGCTGCCCGAGGGGTCTCGGCTTTACAACTTTGCCGAGCAGCTACTTGGTCAGGGGCAAACACGTTTGCTAAATTCTACAAATTTGATACCCTGGCTGAGGAGGACCTGGAGTTCTCTCATTCGGTGCTGCAGAGTCATCCGCACTCTCCCGCCCGTTTGGGAGCTTTGGTATAATCCCCATGGTCCTTACGGAGTCCCAGCATGCACTAGGACGTCA
>NC_086446.1:144874116-144973792 GCF_028390025.1 Pseudophryne corroboree
CACACAGACATGCAGCACCTGACACACACACACACACAGCACCTGACACACAGACATGCAGCACCTGACACACACACACACACACACGCAGCACCTGACACACACGCAGACAGGCAGCACCTGACACACACACACACACACACGCAGCTCCTGACACACACACGCAGACACGCAGCACCTGACACACACACACGCAGCACCCGACACACACACACACGCAGCACCTGAAACACACACACACAGCACCTGACACACACACACACACACACGCAGCACCTGACAGACATGCAGTGCCTGACACACACACACGCAGCACCTGACACACACACGCAGACACGCAGCACCTGACACACACACGCAGCACCTGACACACACACGCAGACACGCAGCACCTGACACACACACGCAGACACGCAGCACCTAACACAGACACGCAGCACCTGACACACACACACATACGCAGCACCTGACACACACACGCAGCACCTGACACACAGACATGCAGCGCCTGACACACACGCAGACATGCAGCACCTGACACACACATGCAGCACCTGACAGACACACACACACACACACGCAGCACCTGAGACACCCACACACACAGACATGCAGCACCTGACACACACACCCACACACGCACACACACAGCACCTGACACACATACATACATGTGGCATTTAACGCACACACGCACAGCACCTGACACACAATCATATACACTCAGAGCACCTAACACACACATACACTCGCAGCACCTCACAAACACTCGTATACACACGCAGCACCTGCCACTCACACATATATACACATGCAGCACCTGACACACACATACACGCGCAGCACCTGACAGTCACACACATACAGATGCGACACAAACACATACACGCTCAACACCTGACACCCACGTGGCAGCTGACGCATACAAATGCAGCACCTGAGATACACACATATACACGTGCAGCACCTGAGACACACACATACACGTACAGCACCTGACACACACACATGTATGTACACGCGCGGCTCCAGGCACACACATACGTACATACACACGCGGCATTTAACACACACACACACACGTACGTACACGTGTGGCACCTGTCACACACACGTATGCACACGCATGGCTCCTGACACACACACACACACACGCACGCGTGGCTCCTGACACACACACATGTATGAACACGCGCGGCTCCTGACACACACACGTATGTACGTATATGCTCGGCACCTGACACCTACACGTATGTACGTATACGCACGGCTCCTGACACCCACACACATGTACACGCGCGGCTCCTGGCACACACACACACACACGTACACGCGCGGCACCTGACACACGCGTGTACGTACACACATGCACAGCACCTGACATACACACATGTAGGTACGCGCCACCTGACACACACACACGTACACGCACGACACCTGACACACACGTACGTACACGCACGGCACTGACACGTACGTACGCGGCACCTGACACACACGTACATACTAGTGATGAGTGGGTTCGGTTCGTCGGAATCCGAACCCCCCGAACTTCACCCATTTTACACGGGTCCGAGGCAGGTTCGAACCTTCCCGCCTTGCTCGGCTAGCCCGAGCGTGCACGAACGTCATCATCCCGCTGTCTGATTCTCGCGAGATTCGGATGTCTGCATTCGTGGAAAGGGGTCCCATGTGTAAACATGGGACCCCTTTCAGTCAGTCTGGTCCGGGTGTTCGGTTTGTTGTTTTGCCAAGTACGTGGATTTAATCTGGAACCTGGATCAGGTGAGTATAATTATCTTATTTTCAGGTACCCGTGGATTCTACTTGGAGAAGAGGACCGACTGCTTCATGTCAACATAGGTAAGTATGTGTGTGTCGGCAGGTGTGAAATAAAGTTATACTTTCACGGTGTCTGTGTCCTGTTTTTATTTGGGTATTTCTCTAACGTCCTAAGTGGATGCTGGGGACTCCGTCAGGACCATGGGGTTTAGCGGCTCCGCAGGAGACAGGGCACAATAATAAAAGCTTTAGGATCAGGTGGTGTGCACTGGCTCCTCCCCCTATGACCCTCCTCCAAGCCTCAGTTAGATTTTTGTGCCCGGCCGAGAAGGGTGCAATCTAGGTGGCTCTCCTGAGCTGCTTAGAATAAAAGTTTAAGTTACAAGGGGAGAGAAGTAAACTCACCTGCGTGCAGGATGGATTTGCTTCTTAGGCTACTGGACACCATTAGCTCCAGAGGGAGTCGGAACACAGGTCTCACCCTGGGGTTCGTCCCGGAGCCGTGCCGCCGACCCCCCTTGCAGATGCCGAAGTTGAAGAGGTCCAGAAACAGACGGCAGAAGACTTTCAGTCTTCATAAGGTAGCGCACAGCACTGCAGCTGTGCGCCATTGTTGTCAGCACACTTCATACCAGCGGTCACTGAGGGTGCAGGGCGCTGGGGGGGGCGCCCTGGGCAGCAATGTATTATACCTTTTTTATGGCTAAAATACATCACATATAGCCCTTGAGGCTATATGGATGTATTTAACCCCTGCCAGATCTCACAAACTCCGGGAGAAGAGCCCGCCGTTTTAGGGGGCGGGGCCTATTCTCCTCAGCACACGGCGCCATTTTCCTGCTCAGCTCTGCTGTGAGGAAGGCTCCCAGGCTCTCCCCTGCACTGCACTACAGAAACAGGGTTAAAACAGAGAGGGGGGGCACTTATTTGGCGATATGATTACATATGTGAAAATGCTATAAGGGAAAACACTTGTATAAGGGGTTGTCCCTGTATAATTATAGCGTTTTTTGGTGTGTGCTGGCAAACTCTCCCTCTGTCTCCCCAAAGGGCTAGTGGGGTCCTGTCCTCTATCAGAGCATTCCCTGTGTGTGTGCTGTGTGTCGGTACGTGTGTGTCGACATGTAGAAGGACGATGTTGGTGAGGAGGCGGAGCAAATTGCCTGTATTGGTGATGTCACTCTCTAGGGAGTCGACACCGGAATGGATGGCTTATTTAGGAATTACGTGATAATGTCAACACGATGCAAGGCCGGTTGACGACATGAGACGGCCGGCAAACAAATTAGTACCTGTCCAGGCGTCTCAGACACCGTCAGGGGCTTGTAAAAACGCCCATTTACCTCAGTTGGTCGACACAGACACGGACACTGACTTCAGTGTCGACGGTGAAGAAACAAACGTATTTTCCTTTAGGGCCACACGTTACATGTTAAGGGCAATGAAGGAGGTGTTACATATTTCTGATACTACAAGTACCACAAATAAGGGTATTATGTAGGGTGGGAATAATCTACTTGTAGTTTTTCCTGAATCAGATAAATTAAAGGGTGTGATGATACGTGGGTTTCCTCCGATAGAAAATTATTGGAGGTATACCTTTCCCGCCAGAAGTGAGGGCGAGTTGGGAAACACACCTTAGGGTGGATAAGGCGCTCACACGCTTATAAAAACAAGTGGCGTTACCGTCTCCAGATACGGCCGCCCTCAAGGAGCCAGCTGATAGGAAGCTAAAAAATATCCTAAAAAGTATATACACACATACTGGTGTTATACTACGACCAGCAATCGCCTCAGCCTGGATGTGCAGCGCTGGGGGGGCTTGGTCGGATTTCCTGACTGAAAATATTGATACCCTTGACAGGAACAATATTTTATTGACTATAGAGCATTTTAAGGATGCATTTCTATATATGCGAGATGCGCAGAGGGATATTTGCATTCTGACATCAAGAGTAGATGTGATGTCCATATCTGCCAGACGATGTTTATAGACACGACAGTGGTCAGGTGATGCAGATTCCAGACGGCACATGGAAGTATTGCCGTATAAAGGGGCGGTCCATCGGACCTGGTGGCCATGGCAACAGCTGGAAAATCCACTTTTGTTACCCCAAGTCACATCTCAGCAGAAAAGGACACAGTCTTTTCAGTCTCAGTCCTTTCGTACCCATAAAGGCAGGCGGGCAAAAGGCCAGTCATATCTGCCCAGGGTTAGAGGAAAGGGAAGAAGACTGCAGCAGGCAGCCCATTCCCAGGAACAGAAGTCCTCCACAGCTTCTGCCAAGTCCGCAGCATGACGCTGGGGCCATACAAGCGGACTCGGGTGCGGTGGGGGGTCATCTCAAGAGTTTCAGCACGCAGTGGGCTCACTCGCAAGTGGACTCCTGGATCCTACACATAGTATCCCAGGTGTACATTGGAAATTCGAGACGTCTTCCCCTCACAAGTTCCTGAAGTCTGCTTTACCAACGTCTCCCTCCGACAGGGAGGCAGTATTGGGAAAAAATTCACAGGCTGTATTCCCAGCAGGTGATAATCAAAGTACCCCTCCTACAACAAGGGAAGGGGTATTATTCCACACTATATTGTGGTACTGAAGCCAAACGGCTCGGTGAGATCTAAAAGATTTGAACAATTACATACAAGGGTTCAAATCAAGATGGAGTCACTCAGAGCAGTGATAGCGAACCAGGACGATATGGTGTCACTGGATATCAGGGACGCTTACCTACATGTCCAAATTTTGCCCTTCTCACCAAGGGTATCTCAGGTTCGTGGTACAGAACTGTTACTATCAGTTCAGACGCTGCCGTTTGGATTGTCCACGGCACCCCGGGTCTTTACCATGGTAATGGCCGAAATGATGATTCTTCCTAAAAGAAATATGGACGCTTTCCTGATAAGGGCAAGGTCCAGAGAACAGTTGGCGGTCGGAGTAGCACTATCTCAAGTAGTTCTACGACAGCACGAGTGGATTCTAAATATTCCAAAATCGCAGCTTTTTCCGACGACACGTCTAATGTTCCTAGGAATGATTCTGGACACAGTCCAGAAAAGGATGTTTTCTCCCGGAGAAGACAGGGAGTTATCCGAGCTAGTCAGGAACCTCCTAAAACCAGGAAAAGTATCAGTGCATCATTGCACAAGGGTCCTGTGAAAAATGGTGGTTTCTTACAAAGCGATCCCATTCGGTAGATTTCAAGCAAGAACCTTTCAGTGGAATCTGCTGGGAAAATAGTCCGGATCGCATCTTCAGATGCATCAGCGGATAACCCTGTCTCCAAGGACAAGGGTGTTTTCTTCTGCGGTGGCTGCAGAGTGCTCATCTATGAAAGGGCCGCAGATTCGACATTCAGGACTGGGTCCTGGTGACCACGGATGCCAGCCTGAGTGGCTGGGTAGCAGTCACACAAGGAAAAAATTCCCAGGGAGTGTGATCAAGTCTGGAGACTTCTCTCCACATAAATATACTGGAGCTAAGGGCAATTTACAAGGCTCTAAGCTTAGCAAGACCTCTGCTTCAAGGTCAGCCGGTATTGATCCAGTGGGACAACATCACGGCAGTCGCCCACGTAAACAGACAGGGCGGCACATGAAGCAGGAGGGAAATGGCAGAAACTGCACGGATTCTTCGCTGGGCGAAAAATCATGTGATAACACTCTCAGCAGTGTTAATTCCGGGAGTGGAAAACTGGGAAGCAGACTTCCTCAGCAGGCATAACCTCCACCCGGGAGAGTGGGGACTTCAGCGGGAAGTCTTCCACATGATTGTAAACCGTTGGGAAAAACCAAAGGTGGACATGATGGCGTCCCGCCTGAACAAAAAACTAGACAGATATTGCGCCAGGTCAAGGGACCCTCAGGCAATAGCGGTGGACGCTCTGGTAACACTGTGGGTGTACCAGTCAGGGTATGTGTTCCCTCCTATGCATCTCATACCAAAAGTACTGAGAATCATAAGAAGGAGATGAGTAAGAACGATACTCGTGGTTCCGGATGGGTCAAGAAGGACTTGGTACCCAGAACTTCAAGAGATGCTCACGGAAGAAACGTGGACTCTACCTTTAAGAGAGGACCTGCTCCAGCAGGGGCCTTGTCTGTTCCAAGACTTACCGCGGCTGCGTTTGACGGCATGGCAGTTGAACGCCGGATCCTGAAAGGGCATTCCAGATGAAGTCATCCCTACCCTGGTCGAAGCCAGGAAGGATGTAACCGCAAAACATTTTCACCGCATTTGGCGAAAATATGTTGCGTGGTGTGAGGCCAAGAAGGTCCCTACAGAGGAATTCCAACTGGGTCGTTTCCTACATTTCCTGAAAACAGGACTGTCTATGGGCCTAAAATTAGGGTCCATTAAGGTTCAAATTTCGACCCTGTCGAATTTCTTCCAGAAAGAACTGGCTTCAGTGCCTGAAGTTCAGACGTTTGTAAAAGGGGTACTGCATATACAGCCTCCTTTTGTGCCCCCAGTGGCACCTTGGGATCTCAATGTTGTTTTGAGTTTCCTAAAGTCACATTGGTTTGATCCACTCACCACTGTGGAATTAAAATATTTCACATGGAAGGTGAAGATTCTATTAGCCCTGGCTTCAGCCAGGCGTGTGTCAGAATGGGCGGCTTTATCATATAAAAGCCCTTACTTAATTTTTCATTCTGACAGGGCAGAATTGAGGACTCGTCCTCAATTTCTCCTTAAGGTGTTTTCTGTTTTTCACATGAACCAACCTATTGTGGTACCTGCGGCTACTAGGGACTTGGAGGACTCCAAGTTACTTGACGTTGTCAGGGCCCTGAAAATATATGTTTCCAGGACGACTGGAGTCAGAAAATCTGACTCGCTGTTTAGCCTGTATGCACCCAACAAGATGGGTGTTCCTGCTTCTAAGCAGACGATTGCTCGCTGGATTTGTAGTACAATTCAGCTTGCACATTCTGTGGCAGGCTTGCCACAGCCAAAATCAGTAAAAGCCCATTCCACAAGGAAGTGGGCTCATCTTGGGCGGCTGCCCGAGGGGTCTCGGCTTTACAACTTTGCCGAGCTGCTACTTGGTCAGGGGCACACCCTGACTGAGGAGGACCTGGAGTTCTCTCATTCGGTGCTGCAGAGTCATCCGCACTCTCCCGCCCGTTTGGGAGCTTTGGTATAATCCCCATGGTCCTGACGGAGTCCCCAGCATCCACTTAGGACGTTAGAGAAAATAAGAATTTACTTACCGATAATTCTATTTCTCGTAGTCCGTAGTGGATGCTGGGCGCCCATCCCAAGTGCGGATTGTCTGCAATACTTGTACATAGTTATTGTTACAAAAATCGGGTTATTCTTGTTGTGAGCCATCTTTTCAGAGGCTCCTTCGTTGTTATCATACTGTTAACTGGGTTCAGATCACAGGTTGTACGGTGTGATTGGTGTGGCTGGTATGAGTCTTACCCGGGATTCAATATCCTTCCTTATTATGCACGCTCGTCCGGGCACAGTATCCTAACTGAGGCTTGGAGGAGGGTCATAGGGGGAGGAGCCAGTGCACACAACCTGATCCTAAAGCTTTTATTATTGTGCCCTGTCTCCTGCGGAGCCGCTAAACCCCATGGTCCTGACGGAGTCCCCAGCATCCACTACAGACTACGAGAAATAGAATTATCGGTAAGTAAATTCTTATTTTTTTCCCAGTAGAACTACAGGTACCAGCGGGCCCGTTTTTCTCCTGCATGCTGGTACTTGTGGTTCTCCAAGTACCAGCTTGCGGGGGAGGCTTGCTGGGACTTGTAGTACTACTAGAAAAAACAATATTCTTTAAATTTTCTCAAGGCTATCAGCCTCCCATCCGCAGCCCTTGGATGGGGGGGGACAGCCTCGGGCTTCACCCCTGGTTGGATATTTAATGCCACGGCCGCAGGGCACTGTATAAAAGTGACCCCCGGCTGTGGCATTATCTGTCCAGCTAGTGGAGCCCGATGCTGGTGTAAAAAATACGGGGGATCCCTACTCTTTTTGTCCCCCGTATTTTTTGCACCAGCACCAGGCGCAGAGCCCGGTGCTGGTTTTAAAAATACGGGGGATCCCCTGTCCGTTTTCCCCCCCGGATTTTTAGAACCAGGACCGGCTCGAAGAGCCCGAGGCTGGTTATGCTTTGGAGGCGGGACCCACGCAATTTTTTTTCTGGATTTTTCACATTCCATTTAAAAATAAATAATATTTTAAAAAATATATAAATAATACTTGTGCCTCCAAAAAAGACAAACCAAGTACCTAATCCCTTCTAATATAAATAGATATGCTATTACCAAAAAAAAAAAACAGCAAAAAAAAACATGTTTTTAAATTTTTTTTAATTAGATTCCGCCAGCAAAGTGTTGCGGATTGAAAATGACGAATTTACTGTTTAAAAGCACTGTTGTCGAATTTACAAACTTCAATTGAATATACTTTTGTCGAATTGCCGCATTTGTACCATTGCAGAAAAGTCGAATTTGTCAAATGTCGAATTTTAAAGTCGAATTTTGAAAGCCTGTAAGAATAGGCCCCGCCCCCTTCTTCACATCAGCCGTCCCCTTCTACCCCTGTCCCTTGCTCTCTCCTGTCTGTGCTCTCTCCCGTAAGAAGGGGGCGGGGCCTAGTCTGTAGGACTAGGCCCCGCCCCCTTCTTACCCTCCTGTGACTGCTCTCTCCTGACAAGTGGACCAGGCCTGCCCCCTACACGCTGCTGGTGTCTTCATTGTTACTTGGTCTGGAGCTCCGTTGGGGAGAGAACTCACGTGAGCTCATTAAGAATTAGGAACTGGGATGTTTTAATTTTATTGTGAGTAGTGTAGTGTGGTGATGTAGTATGTTGTATGGGGGGTATAGTGTAATTATGAAGTGCAGCATATGGAAGGGCTGTAGCATAGTGATGTAGTGTGGCATATGGGGGGTGGTAGCGCATAGGCGTGCGTACAGGGGGTGCCTGGTGCGCACAGGCACTCCCTAATGTCCAGCACCGCTGCACGCCACGCTTGCTGTAGCACAGTGATCGCTGAGTGTGTGATCGGTGGAGCCTAGCCTGCAGCTCATTTCCGTACCTCCCACCACCGCTGCACCCGCCCCCCCTCTGCCTGCTGCTAATACTATGCTGAGTGCATTCGTCGGCGGCCTCACTGGGGGGACTGGCGTCACCTTGCAATGTGACGTGGTGATGTCCGCCCATGCTCTCCTCCCGCCCACCTGTGCTTTCCTCCTGCTGCGGTCTCTCAGTCCTAGTGTGCCGCGGCCGCCACACCACTGGCAGTGTTCCTCTAGGAGGGACTGGGAGCTGCTGGCAGACACATTCTGCTGAGACTTACTTGTCAGTGCGGGTTCCGGACGGCAGGCGGCGGGTGGGAGGGCAGACGGGGAGCAGGTGTCACAAGGAGTGTGTGGGTAACTAATTCACAATACTTCCGCTCAACGTGGCACTGCTGGTCCTTCATCTCCCATGTCTCTTCACCAGGTGGCGGGCGGCCCGGAAATTAAGTGATGTGTTGTGCAGCAGTCAGTGTGAAGTGACTGTGAGTAACACTGGTGGTGCTGATGATGATGCTGCAGAATCGGGAAGCAATTAATTCATAAATATAATGTACTCTATCAGTGTATTATACATACATAAACATGTACATACGTGTATTTGTGTATACATGTATATGCATGTATATACATGAGTGTGTGTGCATATATATATATATATATATATATATATATATATATATATAGGGGAATAGGGGTACCAGCGACTTACAGTGTCTATCAAATTAAAGTAACTATGAAGAATATAGCAGGATACGGTTTTAGAAAAAGGGTAACAATATATTTATTTATGCAATTAATAACATAATGATGGGATAAAAAAGTAGGTAAAAATCTTTTTTTTGATATGCAGTAAAAAAAAAAAAGATTTTAAAAACATAAACAGGTAAAAATAGAGTATATAATTTAGCTAGAATCCAAAATCATGTAAAATCAGTAAAAACAATTTCATACTGATAAAAAATATTTCAGGATGATAAAAATGATGCTTATCTTTTTGAAGATGGAGAGTCAGTGGAGGTACACCCAACGCGTTTCGTCCTTAGACTTCATCAAGGGGAGATGAAGTCTAAGGACGAAACGCGTTGGCTGTACCTCCACTGACTCTCCATCTTCAAAAAGATAAGCATCATTTTCTCTGACGTCCTAAGTGGATGCTGGGGACTCCGTCAGGACCATGGGGGATTAGCGGCTCCGCAGGAGACAGGGCACAAAAGTAAAAGCTTTAGGACTAGGTGGTGTGCACTGGCTCCTCCCCCTATGACCCTCCTCCAAGCCTCAGTTAGGTTTTTGTGCCCGGCCGAGAAGGGTGCAATCTAGGTAGCTCTCCTGAGCTGCTTAGAATAAAAGTATAGACTTAGGTTTTTTTATTTTCAGTGAGTCCTGCTGGCAACAGGCTCACTGCATCGAGGGACTAAGGGGAGAAGAAGCGAACTCACCTGCGTGCAGAGTGGATTGGGCTTCTTGGCTACTGGACATTAGCTCCAGAGGGACGATCACAGGCCCAGCCATGGATGGGTCCCGGAGCCGCGCCGCCGGCCCCCTTACAGAGCCAGAAGAGTGAAGAGGTCCAGAAATCGGCGGCAGAAGGCATCTTGTCTTCAAGAAAGGTAGCGCACAGCACTGCAGCTGTGCGCCATTGCTCTCAGCACACTTCACACTCCGGTCACTGAGGGTGCAGGGCGCTGGGGGGGGGCGCCCTGAGACGCAATGAAAACACTATTTATGGTAAAAAATACATCACATATAGCTCCTGGGCTATATGGATGTATTTAACCCCTGCCATTTTACCTCATAAAAAGCGGGAGAAAGGCCGCCGTGAAGGGGGCGGAGCCTATCTCCTCAGCACACAAGCGCCATTTTCCCTCACAGCTCCGCTGGAAGGACGTCTCCCTGACTCTCCCCTGCAGTCCTGCACTACAGAAACAGGGTAAAAAAGAGAGGGGGGGGGGCCACTAATTTGGCATATAAAAACATATATAGCAGCTATAAGGGAGAAACACTTATTTATAAGGTTGTCCCTATACATATATAGCGCTCTGGTGTGTGCTGGCAAACTCTCCCTCTGTCTCCCCAAAGGGCTAGTGGGGTCCTGTCCTCTATCAGAGCATTCCCTGTGTGTGTCCTGTGTGTCGGTACGCGTGTGTCGACATGTATGAGGAGGAAAATGGTGTGGAGGCGGAGCAATTGCCTGTAGTAGTGATGTCACCCCCTAGGGAGTAGACACCTGACTGGATGGTCTTATTTAAGGAATTACGTGATAGTGTCAGCACTTTACAAAAAAACTGTTGACGACATGAGACAGCCGGCAAGTCAGTTAGTGCCTGTCCAGGCGTCTCAAACACCGTCAGGGGCTCTAAAGCGCCCATTACCTCAGTCGGTCGACACAGACACGGACACTGACTCCAGTGTCGACGGTGAAGAAACAAACGTATTTTCCAGTAGGGCCACACGTTACATGATCACGGCAATGAAGGAGGCTTTGCATATTTCTGATACTACAAGTACCACAAAAAAGGGTATTATGTGGGGTGTGAAAAAACTACCCGTAGTTTTTCCTGAATCAGAAGAATTAAATGAAGTGTGTGATGATGCGTGGGTCTCCCCCGATAAAAAATTGCTGATATCTAAGAAATTATTGGCATTATACCCTTTCCCGCCAGAAGTTAGGGCGCGTTGGAAAACACCCCCTAGGGTGGATAAGGCACTCACACGCTTATCAAAACAAGTGGCGTTACCGTCTCCTGATACGGCCGCCCTCAAGGAGCCAGTTGATAGGAAGCTGGAAAATGTCCTAAAAAGTATATACACACATACTGGTGTTATACTGCGACCAGCAATTGCCTCAGCCTGGATGTGCAGCGCTGGGGTGGCGTGGTCGGAGTCCCTGACTGAAAATATTGATACCCTGGACAGGGACAGTATTTTATTGACTATAGAGCGTTTAAAAGATGCGTTTCTATATATGCGTGATGCACAGAGGGATATTTGCACCCTGGCATCAAGAGTAAGTGCGATGTCCATTTCTACCAGAAGATGTTTATGGACACGACAGTGGTCAGGTGATGCGGATTCCAAACGGCATATGGAAGTATTGCCGTATAAAGGGGAGGAGTTATTTGGGGTCGGTCTTTCGGACCTGGTGGCCACGGCAACAGCTGGAAAATCCACCTTTTTACCCCAACTCACCTCTCAGCAGAAAAAGACACCGTCTTTTCAGCCTCAGTCCTTTCGTCCCCATAAGGGCAAGCGGGCAAAAGGCCAGTCATATCTGCCCCGGGGTAGAGGAAAGGGAAAAAGACTGCAGCAGACAGCCTCTTCCCAGGAACAGAAGCCCTCCACCGCTTCTGCCAAGTCCTCAGCATGACGCTGGGGCCTTACAAGCGGACTCAGGTGCGGTGGGGGGTCGTCTCAAGAATTTCAGCGCGCAGTGGGCTCACTCGCAAGTGGACCCCTGGATCCTACAGGTAGTATCCCAGGGGTACAGATTGGAATTCGAGACGTCTCCCCCTCGCAGGTTCCTGAAGTCTGCTTTACCAACGTCTCCCTCCGACAGGGAGGCAGTATTGGAAGCAATTCACAAGCTGTATTCCCAGCAGGTGATAATCAAAGTACTCCTCCTACAACAGGGAAAGGGGTATTATTCCACACTATTTGTGGTACCGAAGCCAGACGGCTCGGTGAGACCTATTCTAAATCTGAAATCTTTGAACACTTACATACAAAGGTTCAAATTCAAGATGGAGTCACTCAGAGCAGTGATAGCGAACCTGGAAGAAGGGGACTATATGGTGTCCCTGGACATCAAGGATGCTTACCTTCATGTCCCAAATTGCCCTTCTCACCAAGGGTACCTCAGGTTCGTAGTACAGAACTGTCATTATCAGTTTCAGATGCTGCCGTTTGGATTGTCCACGGCACCCCGGGTCTTTACCAAGGTAATGGCCGAAATGATGATTCTTCTTCGAAGAAAAGGCGTCTTAATTATCCCTTACTTGGACGATCTCCTGATAAGGGCAAAGTCCAGGGAACAGTTGGAGGTCAGAGTAGCACTATCTCGGGTACTGCTACAACAGCACGGGTGGATTCTAAATATTCCAAAATCGCAGCTGATCCCAACGACACGTCTGCTGTTCCTAGGGATGATTCTGGACACAGTCCAGAAAAAGGTGTTTCTCCCGGAGGAGAAAGCCAGGGAGTTATCCGAGCTAGTCAGGAACCTCCTAAAACCCGGAAAAGTGTCAGTGCATCATTGCACAAGGGTCCTGGGAAAAATGGTGGCTTCTTACGAAGCGATTCCATTCGGCAGATTTCACGCAAGAACTTTTCAGTGGGATCTGCTGGACAAATGGTCCGGATCGCATCTTCAGATGCATCAGCGGATAACCCTGTCTCCGAGGACAAGGGTGTCTCTTCTGTGGTGGCTGCAGAGTGCTCATCTACTAGTGGGCCGCAGATTCGGCATTCAGGATTGGATCCTGGTGACCACGGATGCCAGCCTGAGAGGCTGGGGAGCAGTCACACAGGGAAGAAATTTCCAGGGAACGTGGTCAAGTCTAGAGACTTCTCTCCACATAAATATACTGGAGCTAAGGGCAATTTACAATGCTCTATGCCTAGCAAGACCTCTGCTTCAAGGTCAGCCGGTGCTGATCCAGTCGGACAACATCACGGCAGTCGCCCACGTAAACAGACAGGGTGGCACAAGAAGCAGGAGGGCAATGGCAGAAGCTGCAAGGATTCTTCGCTGGGCAGAAAATCATGTGATAGCACTGTCAGCAGTGTTCATTCCGGGAGTGGACAACTGGGAAGCAGACTTCCTCAGCAGGCACGACCTCCACCCGTGAGAGTGGGGACTTCACACGGAAGTCTTCCACATGATTGTGAACCATTGGGAAAAACCAAAGGTGGACATGATGGCGTCCCGCCTCAACAAAAAACTGGACAGGTATTGCGCCAGGTCAAGGGACCCTCAGGCAATAGCTGTGGACGCTCTGGTAACACCGTGGGTGTACCAGTCAGTGTATGTGTTCCCTCCTCTTCCTCTCATACCCAAGGTACTGAGAATTTTAAGACGGAGAGGAGTAAGAACTATACTCGTGGCTCCGGATTGGCCAAGGAGGACTTGGTACCCGGAACTTCAAGAGATGCTCACAGAGGACCCATGGCCTCTGCCGTTAAGAAGGGACTTGCTTCAGCAAGGACCCTGTCTGTTCCAAGACTTACCGCGGCTGCGGTTGACGGCATGGCGGTTGAACGCCGGATCCTAAGGGAAAAAGGCATTCCGGAAGAGGTCATACCTACCCTGGTCAAAGCCAGGAAGGAGGTGACCGCACAACATTATCACCGCATTTGGCGAAAATATGTTGCGTGGTGTGAGGCCAGGAAGGCCCCCACGGAGGAATTTCAACTCTGTCGATTCCTGCATTTCCTGCAAACAGGAGTGTCTATGGGCCTCAAATTGGGGTCCATTAAGGTTCAAATTTCGGCCCTGTCGATTTTCTTCCAGAAAGAATTGGCTTCAGTTCCTGAAGTCCAGACATTCGTCAAGGGAGTACTGCATATACAACCCCCTTTTGTGCCTCCAGTGGCACCGTGGGATCTCAACGTAGTTCTGGGATTCCTCAAATCACATTGGTTTGAACCGCTCAAATCTGTGGATTTGAAATATCTCACATGGAAAGTGACCATGCTGTTGGCCCTGGCCTCGGCCAGGCGAGTGTCAGAATTGGCGGCTTTGTCTCACAAAAGCCCATATCTGATTTTCCATTCGGACAGGGCAGAACTGCGGACTCCTCCCCAGTTTCTCCCTAAGGTGGTGTCAGCGTTTCACCTGAACCAACCTATTGTGGTGCCTGCGGCTACTAGGGACTTGGAGGACTCCAAGTTGCTAGACGTTGTCAGGGCCTTGAAAATATATATTTCCAGGACGGCTGGAGTCAGTAAAACTGACTCGCTGTTTATCCTGTATGCACCCAACAAGCTGGGTGCTCCTGCTTCTAAGCAGACGATTGCTCGTTGGATTAGTAAAATTCAGCTTGCACATTCTGTGGCAGGCCTGCCACAGCCAAAATCTGTAAATGCCCATTCCACAAGGAAGGTGGGCTCATCTTGGGCGGCTGCCCGAGGGGTCTCGGCTTTACAACTTTGCCGAGCTGCTACTTGGTCAGGGGCAAACACGTTTGCAAAATTCTACAAATTTGATACCCTGGCTGAGGAGGACCTGGAGTTCTCTCATTCGGTGCTGCAGAGTCATCCGCACTCTCCCGCCCGTTTGGGAGCTTTGGTATAATCCCCATGGTCCTGACGGAGTCCCCAGCATCCACTTAGGACGTCAGAGAAAATAAGAATTTACTTACCGATAATTCTATTTCTCGTAGTCCGTAGTGGATGCTGGGCGCCCATCCCAAGTGCGGATTGTCTGCAATACTTGTACATAGTTATTGTTACAAAAATCGGGTTATTATTGTTGTGAGCCATCTTTTCAGAGGCTCCTCTGTTATCATGCTGTTTACTGGGTTCAGATCACAAGTTGTACAGTGTGATTGGTGTGGCTGGTATGAGTCTTACCCGGGATTCAAAATCCTTCCTTATTGTGTACGCTCGTCCGGGCACAGTATCCTAACTGAGGCTTGGAGGAGGGTCATAGGGGGAGGAGCCAGTGCACACCACCTGATCCTAAAGCTTTTACTTTTGTGCCCTGTCTCCTGCGGAGCCGCTATTCCCCATGGTCCTGACGGAGTCCCCAGCATCCACTACGGACTACGAGAAATAGAATTATCGGTAAGTAAATTCTTATTTTATTGCCATAATCATATATCGAATGGATTTTGACAATTTTGGCTGTAACTTTGCATCATCGTAATCGACACTGGAGTCAGAATCCATGTCGGTATCTGTGTCAACAATCTGGGATAGTGGGCGCTTATGATACCCTGACAGTCCCTGCAACATAGGATCAGGCATGGGTTGAGACCCTGACTGTCCCAAAGCTTCAGCCTTGACTAATCTTTTGTACAATGAGTTTACACTAGCATTTAAAGCATTCCACATATCCATCCAATCAGGTGTCAGCGAGGACACCACATTCATTTGCTCCCGCTCCTCTCTAATATAGCCTTCTTCCTCAGACATGTCGACACACGTGTACCGACACACCACACACACAGGGAATGCTTTTTCTGAAGACAGTTTCCCCACAAGGCCCTTTGGAGAGACAGAGAGAGAGTATGCCAGCACACACCCCAGCGCTATATAACCCAGGAATAACACAGTAACTTAATGTTTGTCCAGTAGCGCTGCTGTATGTAATTTGCGCCGAATTTTTTGCCCCCCCCCCCTCTTTTCAACCATCTTCTCTACCGTGGTATAAGCAGGGGAGAGTCCGGGGAGCTTCCTCTCAGCGGTGCTGTGGAGAAAAAATGGCGCTGGTGAGTGCTGAGGGAGAAGCCCCGCCCCCTCGGCGGCGGGCTTCTGTCCCGCTTAAACTGTAAAATTGGCGGGGGCTCATACATATATACAGTGCCCAGCTGTTTATATGTTATATTTTTGCCAAAAAGAGGTTTATATTGCTGCCCAGGGTGCCCCCCCTGCGCCCTGCGCCCTTACAGTGACCGGAGTATGTGAGGTGTATGGGAGCAATGGCGCACAGCTGCAGTGCTGTGCGTTACCTCAGTGAAGATCATGAACTCTGCGGAGCCCGTCTATCCCCATGGTCCTTACGGAGTCCCCAGCATCCTCTAGGACGTTAGAGAAACTAGGATTTTAATACCTACCGGTAAATCCTTTTCTCTTAGTCTGTAGAGGATGCTGGGCACCCGTCCCAGTGTGTACTGTATCTGCAGTTATTAAATGGCCCTTAACTCCAGAACATTTATGTGGAGACAACTTTCCTGACTTGACCATCTTCCTTGGACGTTTTCCCCCTGTGTGACTGCTCCCCAGCCTCGGAGGGTTGCATCTGTGGTCCCTAGGATCCAGTGCTGGATCCCGAACCATCGCCCCTCTAGGAGGTGAGAACTGTGCAGCCACCAATGGAGTGAGATTCTGGTCTTGGAAGACAGGATTATCCTCCGGTGCATGTGTAGGTGGTATCCGGACCACTTGTCCTACAGGTCCCACTGGAACACTCTGGCATGGAACCTGCCAAACTGAATGGGCTCGTAGGCCACAACCATCTTCCCCAGCAACCAAATGCATTGATGGATTAACACTCTTGCTGGTTTCAGAATTTGTTTGACCAGACTCTGGATCTCCATAGCCTTTCCCCTGGAAGAAAACCTCTTCTGTGTCTAGTATGACTCCCAAAAACAACTACCGCGTCATTGGGACCAACTGCGATTTTGGCAAGTGTAGGAGCCAACCATGTTGTTGAAGAACTGTCAGGGAGACTGCAATGTTTTGCACCAACTGGTCCCTGGATCTCGCCTTTATCAGGAGATCATCCAAGTACGGGATAATTGTGACTCCTTGCTTGCGAAGGAGAACCATAATTTCCGCCATCACCCTGGTGAAAATCCTCGGAGCCGTGGACAGACCAAACGGCAATGTCTGAAATTGGTAATGACAATCCTGAATTGCAAACCTTAGGTAGCTTGATGCAGTGGCTAAATAGGAACATTTAGTAGGCATCCTTTATGTCTACCAAAACCATGAAATCTCTTTCCTCCGGACTGGAGATCACTACCCTGAGAGATTCCATCTTGAAATTGAATTTCTTTAGGAAGAAATTGAGGGATTTCAGATTTTAGATTGGTCTGACTGAGCCGTCCGGCTTCGGGACCACGAAGAGGCTTGAATAAAAACCTTCTCCCTGCTGACTAAGGCCAATTTGAACAATCGGTGAGGGGGAACGTCTTGAAACCCCAGTTTGTACCCTTGGGACACTATTTGTAAAACCCACGAGTCCAGGTCCGAATGAATCCAGAACTGACTGAAGAGTTTTAGACGTGCCCCCACTGGTGTTGGCTCCTGCAAGAAAGCCCCAGCGTCATGCAGTGGATTTGGCAGAAGCAGAGGACAATCTCTGCTCCTGCGATCTTGAAGAGGCTACAGACCTCTTCCTTCTCCTTCCTCTACCTGCAAAGAAAGGGGAATCTTAACTTCTTGCATATCTATTGGGCCAAAATGACTGCGGTAGATAATGATGCGTCTTCATCCGTTGAGAGGGAACATAGGGCAAGAAGGTTGACTTACCTGCGGGAGCTGCCGAGATCAAATTAACTAGGCCGTCGCCAAACAAGGCTTCACCTTCATAGGGAAGAGACTCCCTTTCTTCTTGGAGTCAGCATCAGCATTCCCTTGGTGAATCCACAATGCCCTCCTATCCGAGACTGCCATGAAATTGGCCCGTGAACTCAAGAGTCCTATATCCCTTGCAGTCGTAAGTATGCTGCAGTGTCAACAGGCCAACTAAACCCTCCCCCCTCCTTTTACCCCATCACTTTGTCCAGTCCCTGTGGTCCATACTGTATTGCCATTATTATGCATGTTGCTGTGCTGGCCCTTTTCTGAATGTCCCTGCCACCGCCACCGAAGAGCTGGATAGCCCAGTATGAAAACCACCTGCCGGCCTCACTGACTGTCCGAGTCAAAGGCTCCATTTTTTTTAAAAAGATCCCTCTGCCAAGTTAAGGGGGGCTTAAGGGGGCCCCAGAGATATCAGTGTACTGGGGCCCAAGATTTCTGTTGCTGGCCCTGACCCTCAGGGGCGTATCTACCCCTTGGCCAGGATGTCACTTGCCAGGAGCACCATCCAGGTTTCAGTTGGGGGATTAGAGTTCATACAGTAATTAAATGTTTTCATATTGATAACTACATCTCCCAGCATATACAGTGTGCTGGGGATGCTAACAAGCTTTATTTAAAAGTTTAAAAAACATTGCTTTTATAATTGCAATGGTTAAAAAGGGAGAGCTATAAATCAATTTATCAGTGAATGATCGCAGTTTGAGCCGTTACATTTTACTGAACCACCTATCCCTCCACACTCACTACCTGTCCTCAGGATACATTTACCATCCTGGCAGACGGTATACCGGCGGTCATTTGACCGATGTTGGAATCCTGACACCACTTGGGAGACTGGTGCCGGCACACAGACAGCCAACATCCCGAAGGTGAGTATTGGAGGGAGGGTTAGGAGTCGGACCAGGGGAGGTGGTGTAAGGGAAGGCACTAGGAGGGGGGGGGGGGTAGCCCTAGCTGCCACCCCCTGAGGGTTAGCCCTATCCGCCACCCCCCCAGAGGGTTAGTATTAGGATTGGGGATCATGTGACCTCTGGAATCCCGAGCGCCGGATGCCATACCCAACCCCCTTTACTTTTTCAGGCATTTCTATCTCTCCTCTCTCTATGGTGTTCCAATTGCCCACTTTCCCTTGTGCTTTACTCTCTCTCTCTCTCTCTCCTTTGTTTAGAGCATCAGTTTCTGTAGTCCACTTATACCCTTATTTTTTCCAGTGTTTCACTAACTCTCTGATGTAATGAGGATGTATAATCTAGAGGGATCAGTAATGCATTGTACTGTATAGAGGCATCAGGGATGTAGCGTAGGGAATAGAGGCGTCAGGGATGTAGCGTAGGGAATAGAGGCGTCAGGGATGTGGCGTAGGGAATAGAGGCGTCAGGGATGTGGCGTAGGGAATAGAGGCGTCAGGGATGTGGCGTAGGGAATAGAGGCGTCAGGGATGTGGCGTAGGGAATAGAGGCGTCATGGATGTGGCGTAGGGAATAGAGGCGTCATGGATGTGGCGTAGGAAATAGAGGCGTCAGGGATGTGGCGTAGGAAATAGAGGCGTCAGGGATGTGGCGTAGGGAA
Organism: Pseudophryne corroboree; assembly: GCF_028390025.1. NCBI lineage: Eukaryota > Metazoa > Chordata > Amphibia > Anura > Myobatrachidae > Pseudophryne > Pseudophryne corroboree. The sequence goes on from NC_086446.1 coordinate 144,893,756, forward strand.
TAGAGGCGTCAGGGATGTGGCGTAGGGAATAGAGGCGTCAGGGATGTGGCGTAGGGAATAGAGGCATCAGGGATGTGGCGTAGGGAATAGAGGCATCAGGGATGTGGCGTAGGGAATAGATGTGTCAGGGATGTAGCGTAGGGAATATAGGCATCAGGGATGTACTAGCAGGTATATAGAGGTCAGTGTACTGTAAAGAGTGGTCAGTAATGCAGTGAAGGTTATAGAAAGGTCAGTGATGTAGTGTAGGGTATAGAGGGGTCAGTTATGTAGTGTGGGGTAAAGAGGGGTCAGTAAAGATACTAAGCTGAAGTACTTAGAACACTTCTTGAATTAAGACACAACCTGCAAGAAAAAGTATGCAATATGGGTGAAAAGGCAAATGTCAGAGGTCTGATACTAGTGACCAGCTCCATACCTTGCACCACATAGCGTTATGTTAAACTGGGATATGTTCTTTTTTGGTGTGTGTGTGTGGGTGTGGGTGTGGGTGTGTGTGGGGGTGTGTGGGTGCCAAAGGCTTCATGCCTTATTGCTCCTCCCCCATCCGGCTCCCAAGCACCTCTGCTGCCCAGTGATCCAGGAGCCTGCTGCTAGGAAGAAGTGGCCGAGCTTCAGCAAGCGAGTCTGGAAACTGGCGGAGGAAGTCATGATAACCAGATAATGGGGAGTGGAGAGCCAGTTCCAAGGTAATACTTTATACAGCTGGTTGAGATCCTGGTCGGTGGATATGGATTCCAAGAAAACCCTGGAGGTGCTTCCTTTCAAGGGAGACACTCTCTTTGGAGAAGACCTCAATAAGATTGTAGCTGATCTGGCTACTGCTAAAACAACTTGCCTACCTAGTATGACTCCTACCACGCAGAAGGCTAAAAGTACTTTTCCTTGGCCCTTTCATCCTCCAGGTAAAGCGTACCCATGGTCAGGCATACCCAAAGCAAGCTCATGCTTCCAGACCTGCCAAGCCCAGACTGAAGCAAGCCTGGGCTGCCCGTCAGCCTGCTTCCAAAACGGACAAGCCTGCCGCATGACGGGGCGGGCCTCCCTCTGGGGGATCCCAGGGTGGGGGGCCCGACTTCTAGGTTTGGCATAGAAAGGTATAATTCTAAGATAGAGAATTCTATTTGGAGCTCACCTTGTACTTTGTGAAGAAATAATCAGCATTGTGGCTGAGCAGATACATGTAGTGTGTGGCTGCAAACTGCATGGATCTGCTGCGTTGCAATGCTGGTACTTTTTTTTTTCAAAGTACCAATAGCTTCATATAATGTTCACAATTTTTATGCAGGATCAAATAGCTCAATGGGTAGGGTGTTTGATTAGAATTCAACAGGTTATAGGTTTGAAACCTGGGTATTGTACTTTGAGATGTGTTATTTAATAAAGCATGTTATTCTGACTGCCGGCATCCTATCACCTGGGATATCATACTAAATAAATGGAGTTGATCAATTTATTTTTTTTTTTTAATTAAACTAGGGACAATTTCCAGATACTTTTATTTATAACTGAGATTGCCCCCTGGAACTTCACATCAGTTGACAACTATGCATGAGTGGGCAGTGCTTGCCCTGGATCTGCCCACCCATTTGTGTGCCATCATAAAAGAAAGCATAACTGACAGTTATCCTGGGCGTACACTACACAATTATCTGTCAGGCTATCTATCCAGTCTGGATGGATGGAATAAAAATCTGGTAATGTATAGGAGCAAATGTCGATTAACCATTTGCTCCCAAACGCTAGAAAAGTGGTCAAAAATGGTCATTACACAAATTGGTTAAACCCAAAATTTAACCAATTTGTTTAGGGGACCATTTTTGTCCATTTTCTAGTGTTTGAGAGTAAATCGTTGATGGTCATTTGCTCACATAGATAACCGGATTTCTATTCCAATCAGCCAGTGTTGGAGAGATGGTCTGCCAGATTACATAATGCATACCAGAGCCATAACTAGACTTTTTAGTGCCCTGTGACAAAGAATTATATGCCCCCCCCCCCCCCCCACTATTTTTGCAATATGGACAAAAGGCGCATGCCTCGTGGGGAAGGGGCATAACAAGATTGGTCTCAGAGAAAGCACATGAGATATGAAGATATATCTAGTATACTTGACACTCAATGGTTTGTGGTATTGCCGGGGGGCCCTCCTTAAATGCATATACAGTCACACATGGCTTGCTTGTGCAAATGGCATATCAGCAGTCAGCACTAACTGGTGACATGCCATTTGTACAAGTAAGCCATGTGTGACTAATATATAAACACACTTTATTAAATAACACCTCAAACTACAATACCCAGGATTCAAACCTATAACCTGTTGAATTCTAATCAAACACCCTATCCATTGAGCTACTTGATCCTGCATAAAAATTGTGAACATTATATGAAGCTATTGGTACTTTGCAAAAAAATATTATTAGCATTGCAACTCAGCAGATCAATGCAGTGTGCAGCCACACACTCCATATATCTGCTCAGCCACAATGCTGATTATTTCTTCACAAAGTACAAGGTGAGCTCCAAATAGAATTCTCTAGCTTAGATTATACCTTTCTATGCAAGGGTAAATAGCTCAATTGTTTGACTGCAATGCCACAGGAAATGGTTTGGATCCAATACAGTGTGACTGAATAATAAAGAAACCTTAAGATGAGTTCATGAATGTTGTATAAGTATTAGTGAGAGAAGGGGTCAGGAGCATGCTAGGCTGCAAAAAATAAGGTAGGCTGCAAGTGAAAGTAATGATCTCCTATATATTTTCCCAGATCTGTCACTCTGTGTGGCTAACTCTGGGGGAAGTCACAGCAATGGGCGGAGATGGCATCTGCAGGACGATACACCAGTGCCAGCAGCAGACCGTAACAAAGTGACAGATTAGGGAGAATATATAGGAGGTAGGGAGGTGGCCATGGTACATGGCTGACCAAGGGACACTAGCTCATGTACCCCTTTACCACTGAGGCTAGCCCCCAAGGATGGACCTGTCACCAGTGCACATGCAATAACCTCTTCTGCTGCCCTCTTTGCAACTCAGATTGCCCAGTGCTCCCCTTCGCTAACAGTCCACAAAGTTTCCCCATTTCACGATCTGCCTCCTCACCGCCACTTTCATCTCTACAGCACACGCGCATATCATACAAGATCCCATCATGCGTCCGTAGGTCTGAAATGCCAGAGGGAGGTTGGGGGGAGATTGGCATGCGCCAGCAACACCACACAGCTCACTGTGACCACAGTGGAGAGGCGCTGCAACAGGACAATACACCAACCTCGGAGCAAGGAACTGCGTCGGTCAGGAGGAGAACTATTTCAATAGCATAAAAAGGTTAGTGCGTCCCACCCTATGGACACCAGACTCATCAAGTCACTGTTGCCAGAGTCTCATACAATGACTCTGAACCTCTAAGCACACTATTTGACTGTCCACACCCTGCTGTGCCTATTACCCATCTCCTCCACCACCCTCAACACTGACCCACACATCATTCACCCACAAAGATACAATAAAGGTAGTTTGGATAAATTAGCTAAATGAAATGGATTTAACCAATTTATCTAAATGACCATTTTTGGATGTTTTCCAGTGTTTGTGAGCAAATGGTCAATTGTCATTTGCTGCCACATATTAGCATAATTTTGTTTCAACTAGAAAAAAAAAATTGGACAGATAATCTAAGTGTGGATCCAGTTTAAAGGTCCGTATTCACGGCCCGATTTTGGGGAGAGATGTGTGCTGAGCGAACTGCTCAGCACACATCTCTCCCCCCGCTCAGCACAGCGTGATGTGTGCTGAGCGTACGGGGGGTGGGGGGGCGCTCATTTCACCCCCTGTGTAGGGCATTCTGTGTGTATCCAGCTTAACAGGTGTGAGCATCATACAACTACTGACTTGCGAGTAACTATACAGCAGCTCCATACCTTGTGACTTGAAGAAACACCAGTTAACCCCGGGAATGCTGCAGTCAAAGCAACAATTCCTCTTCTTACATTCCGCTGCACTTATTGTGGGGTAGCCGCAATCCCTTCTGCTGTACGGTTCCACATTACATTGTTTCTTGTCACTTCCTGTTGATGCAGTAAGGAAACATCCAGGAATTACAGCAGCTTAGTTTTTTTTTTTTTTTTTTTTTTAACTGGTGCAATTTAGCTAAAACAGCTAACAGGAAATTTCCACTTAAATGGTATTTTCTAATCTTATCTGACCTTGACTAAGAATAAAGGATACACAAGATAAACTCTTATAGCTATGGACCTTATCCATGTTTAAGCTCCATCAAATCTGTAATCAATAGCACTACATGCTCCCACTCTACTGTATACTCTACCTGTGTTTTTAAGGTAAAAACACCATTTAACCCCAGTGACACTTGAATTAAAGCAGCAGCCTCTATAATAGCATTCTTTAGCATTAATCACAGGAAATCTGCAATCTTCACGCTCTTTGATAGCCATGCTACATTGCTGTTTACTTGGATGGAGCAGAGAGCACAACATCAGGACATAGGAAATATTACAATGCATGATAAGAAAGGTGTGAGCTCTACAGCAAGGCCTCTAACCCTTTGCCAGTGCCAAATACATAGGGCTTAACTCAGATCTGATCACAGCAGCAAATTTATTAGCTAAAACCATGTACACTGCAGGGGGGGGGGGTGTATAATATGTGCAGAGAGAGTTAGATTTTGGTGCGGTGTGTTCAAACTGAAATCTAAATTGCAGTGTAAAAACAAAACAGCCAGTATTTACCCTGCACACAAACAATATAACCCACCTAAATCTCTCTGCAAATGTTATATCTGCCCCCCCCCATCCCTGCAGTGCACATGGTTTTGCCCACTAGCTAACAAATTTGCTGCATCTGGGAATTACAGCATCTTAATATTTCTTTTTACAGAAGGTTCAGCAAATTAAATTATTTAGTGAAATACTGTAATCATAACAGTTACAGGGATATTGTAGGTAGATTTATTGTCAGTGGATAAATGTAAAAATTAAACCCTTAGGCATAGTTCCCAAATGCTGTCATTGCAATCCAGATTTTAAGGATATCATGCTTGAGCACAGGTGACTTAATTAGAACTTCGGTCAATGTGAATTAACCATTGGACTCAACCATGGTTATCCTTAAAACCCAGGGGTCTATTTAAGATCGATCTTAATCGATGTTGGGCTTCCAGGTTGAAAAAAAAACACACATTTACTAACATTTTAAAATTTATATAAAAAATCATCTGTTCGTAAATGCAGTGCACATGGTTTTGCCCAACTGCTAACAAAAATCCTGCTGCGATCAACTCAGAATTACCCCCCATGGCCCTCATTCCGAGTTGTTCGCTCGCAAGCTGCTTTTAGCAGCATTGCACACGCTAAGCCGCCGCCTACTGGGAGTGAATCTTAGCATCTTAAAATTGCGAACGAAAGATTTGCAATATTGCGATAAGACATCTCTGTGCAGTTTCTGAGTAGCTCGAGACTTACTCTGCCAGTGCGATCAGTTCAGTGCTTGTCGTTCCTGGTTTGACGTCACAAACACACCCAGCGTTCGCCCAGACACTCCTCCGTTTCTCCAGCCATTACCGCGTTTTTCCCAGAAACGGTAGCATTTTTTCCCACACGCCCCTAAAACGGTCTGTTTCCGCCCAGAAACACCCACTTCCTGTCAATCACATTACGATCACCAGAACGATGAAAAAACCGTGAGTAATATTCCTAACTGCATAGCAAATTTACTTGGCGCAGTCGCAGTGCGAACATTGCGCATGCGCATTAAGCTGAAAATCGCTGCGATGCGAAGAAAATTACCGAGCGAACAACTCGGAATGACCACCTATGTGCACTGCAGGGAAGGCAGATTTAACATGTGCAGAGAGAGTTAGATTTGGGTGTGGTGTGTTCAATCTGCAATCTAATTTGCAGTGTAAAAATAAAGCAGTCAGTATTTACCCTGCACAGAAACAAAATAACTCACCCAAATCTAACTCTTTCTGCACATGTTATATCTGCCTCCCCTGCAGTACACATGGTTTTGCCCAACTGCTAACAAAATTCCTGCTGCGATCAACTTGGAATTACCCCCATCGAATTACCCCCATTTTCACACTGCTCGTGTATATAAGACATAGGGCCTAATTCAGTTTGGATCGTAATACGCGTTCCAACCGCAAAAACTATGAAGAGGATGGGGGCATATACGCAGGGTCCATCCTGTGCGTGTGCCTTCATTTTCTCCGGGTGCCCCGCAGAAAATGCGAATGCCTCTGCCTGTCAATCAGTAGAGGGCGTACCTTCGCAGGTATATCGCGATCATGAGCCATGTCTCCCATTTTTGTCATTATAGGTGCTCTGTGAGCTGCTGGCCATGCCCCAGCCCCTCTGTCTCCCGTGAATAGACATTGAGGCTTATTCAGACCAGATCGCTTCAATTTATTTTCACCCAGCGGGCAATCAGGTCTGCACATGCGTATGCGCCACAATGCGTAAGTGCGACGGTCCGGAGATCACAAGAAGATTGACAAGAAGAGGGTGTTTGTGTGGGTGGCAACTGAATGTTTCTAGGGAGTGTCCGGAAAAACCCTGGAGGGACCGGGCGTTTTGTGGGAGGATTTGTGACGTCACCTCAATGGCTGAGTAAGTGCTGAGCTGTGCAGCTCTTGTGCACATGTGATCACACACCTGCACAGCAAATTTTCCCTTCCGCTGTAGGCGGCAACTACCTGATTACAGGGATGCAAAAAACACACCCTAGCGATCAGGTCTGAATTACCCACAATGTGCATATTTGCAGAGCAACAAGCTACAGGGAGCCATCCACACCCCCCCCCCCCCCCCGTTCCCCATGACTATGGGACACTGCGGCCCCCACAGGGGGGGGGGGGTTGTTTGGGTTAGCTGGACATTCCCAAAAAAAGTGACTGTCCTGCAAAAATTGGTATAGTTGGGGGGTATGTTCAAATACATTTATTGTTTTGCATGCAGGGTAAATACTGGCTTCTTTGACATTTAGCCACAAATGCTGCACAGCTGAATTACAGTATTACACTGCAATTAACAGTTATGCTAGGACATTCCCCCTCCCAAATCTACCTCTCTCTGCATGTTACATCTGTCCCACAGTGGCGTGCGGTGAGGTCAGTGGCTAGTGAGGCACTACAGCCATAATTTCCGCCGAATCCTGCCGATGACCCTTAGCCAATGCCCGCTACTGCCTCTGAGCCGATACCCGCTGCCACCGCCAATGGCTTACAAACTCTCCCACAATCAACTGACCCAGCCCTCCACCACTAATTTCTATCTCAGTCCGATGCCGCCAATGCCCGCTGCCTGCCTGCTCATTGTTCTTGTTATATATTATACATTTTTAAAGAAAAAAAAAATGAGTGTTTGGGACTGGGAAGGGTGAGGGAGGAGGACATGAATGCAATTTTGTTGTCCAGGGCTTCCATTAACTTAAAGGAGAAGGGTCTGAATGGGTTAAAAAAAATGCGTGAGGTCCCCCCTCCTTAGTATAACCAGCCTCTGGCTCTTTGAGCCGGTCCTGGTTATTTAAATACTGGGGGAAAAATTGGACAGGGGTTCCCCGTATTTAGACAACCAGCACCGGGCTCTTAGAACGGTCCAGGTTCCAAAAATACGTGGGACAAAAGATGTAGGGGTCCCCCATATTTTTAAAACCAGCACCGGGCTCCACTAGCCAGAGAGATAATGCCACAGCCGGGGGACACTTTTATGTAGGTCCCTGCGGCCCTGGCATTACCCCTCCAACTAGTCACCCCTGGCCGGGGTTCCCTGGAGGAGTGGGGACCCCTTAAATCAAGAGGTTCCTCCCCTCGAGGCACCCAAGGGCCAGAGGTAAAGCCCGAGGCTGTCCCCAGCACCCCTGGGTGGTGGGTGCCGGGCTGATAGCCATGTGTGTAAAAAAAGAATATTGTTTTTTGTTGTTGTGGAACTACAAGGCCCAGCAAGCCTCCCCCGCTTGCTGGTACTTGGAGAACCTCAAGTACCAGCAGGCGGGGAAATAACGGGCTTGCTGGTACCTGTAGTTCTACAACAACAAAAAATACCCAAATAAAAACACAAACACACACAGCGTGACAGTAAAATTATTGAGACAGGCTGTAGCATGTGGGTGCATGTAACCCTATAAAAGTGATGGATTGGGTGACTATTACAATACCCACTGTTGCTGTCTGAAAAATTATGGATTTGTAGATTGCTCTGCCGAGACATGTTTTTTTTCTAAAATGCACCACAGGTATGGATGGATAGTATACTTGACGACACAGAGGTAGGTAGAGCAGTGGCCTACTGTACCGTACTGCTATATATTATATTATTTATTATTATTATTATCCTTTATTTATATGGCGCCACAAGGGTTCCGCAGTGCCCAATTACAGAGTACATAAACAAATAATCAAACAGGAAAACAGCAACTTACAGTTGACGACAATATAGGACAAGTACAGGGTAAATAAACATAGCTACATCAGCAGATGACACTGGAATAAGTATCAGGAGGCAGAAGACTGCTGGATTTGGTGCAGCTGAAGATTATTAAAGTAAGAAAAGAGTAAGCACATGAGGGAAGAGGGCCCTGCTCGTGAGAGCTTACATTCTAAAAGGGAGGGGTAGACAGACAGGGGTGAGACAGATGGGGTACATAGAGAGCGGGGAACAGAGGTTTAGGATGAGATTTGTCTGGGTTTGGTGAAGAAGTGGGTTTTGAGAGCCCGTTTGAAGTTTTGTAGAGAGGTGGAGAGTCTGAGGGGGAGAGGTAGGGAATTCCAGAGAAGTGGTGCAGCACGTGAAAAATCTTGGAGGTAGGAGTGGGAGGAAGTAATCCGTAGGCAGGAGTCGGTGTGCATTAGCAGAGCGAAGAGGACGGGTGGGAGTGTAAAGCGAGATAAGATCAGAGATGTAGATGGGAGAGGAGTGGGTGAGGGCTTTGTAAGCAAGTGTGAGAAGCTTGAAATGGATTCTGAAAGGGAAGGGGAGCCAGTGAAGGACTAGTAAGAGAGGAGAGGTGGACGTAGTGCGTTTGGTGAGGAAAATGAGCCGGGAAGCAGCATTGAGGATAGATTGGAGTGGAGAGAGGTATTTGTCAGGAATGCCAGTCAGGAAGAGATTACAGCAGTCCAGTCTGGAGATGACCAGTGAGTGGATAAGAGTCTTACTTAGTAGCATCCTGGGTCAGAAAGGGTCTGATCCTGGAAATATTTTTTAGATGAAAACGCAGGTTTGTGAGAGGTGCTGAATGTGTGGTTTGAAGGAGAGGGAGGAGTCAAGGATTACTCCAAGACAGCACACTTGGGGGGTAGAGGAGATAGTAGTGCCATCAATAGATAATGAGATTGTAGGAGGTGAGGTTATGCGGGAGGGAGGGAAGATGATCAGCTCGGTCTTAGACATGTTAAGTTTAAGAAAGAGCTGGGACATCCAGGAAGAGATAGCAGAGAGACAGTTGGAGATACGAGTGAGGAGAGTAGGGGAGAGGTCTGGAGAGGAAAGATAGATTTGAGTGTCATCAGCATAGAGATGATATTGGAAACCAAAAGAACTAATGAGCTTACTTAGTGAGGACGTATAGAGAGAGAAGAGAAGAGGACCAAGGACAGAACCTTGGGGTACCCCTACAGTTAGTGGAAGTGAGGGGGAGGTGGAGTCATGAGAGGAGACAGAGAATGAACGGTCAGAAAGGTAGGACGACAACCAAGAGAGGGCTGTGTTACGCAGACCAATGGAGTGAAGGATTTGCAGTAGGAGAGGATGGTCCACAGTGTCAAAAGCAGCAGAGAGATCAAGTAGAATAAGTAGAGAGTAGTGTCCCTTAGATTTAGCAGCATGGAGGTCATTGCATACTTTTGTAAGGGCAGTTTCAGTGGAGTGGAGAGGACGGAAGCCAGACTGGAATGGGTCAAGCAGTGAGTGTGAGGAAAGAAAGGAAGTAAGGCGGTTGTAGACAATACGCTCAAGGAGTTTGGAGGCAAAAGGGAGGAGAGAGATGGGTCGGTAGTTGGAGAGAGTGTTTGGATCAAGGGTAGGTTTTTTAAGAATAGGAGAGATGGGAGCGTGCTTGAAGGCAGAGGGGACAGTGCCTGATGAGAGGGAGAGATTGAGAAGGTGGGAAAGATGGGAAAAAGCAGAAGAAGAGAGGTGGCAAAGGAGGCAGGAGGGGATTGGGTCAAGTGGGGAGGTGGTGAGGGGACAGGAACGAATGAGGGCCATGACTTCCTCTCCAGATGCATGGGAGAAAGATGACAGAGTTGGTGCGAGGGATGGGGAGGGTTCGTAAGGGTTGCGAGAAGGCTGGTTACTGATAGTCTGGTGTGATGTGATGTCCTGACGTATGGAGTCAATTTTGGATGTGAAGTAAGTGGCAAAGTCAAGAGCAGAGAGTGAGGAAGGGAGACGAGGTGGAGGTGGGCAGAGGAGTGAGTTGAGAGTGGCAAAGAGGCGCCGGGGGTTGGAAGACTGGGAGGAGATGAGGTTCTTTAAGTATGACTGTTTAGCAAGAGAAAGGGCAGCACTGAAGGATGAGAGCATAAGTTTGAAATGGAGGAAGTCTGCCTTAGAGCGTGATTTCCTCCAGTGTCGCTCAGCCGTACGTGAGCATTTTTGCAGATATCTGGTGCATTTGGTGTGCCAGGGTTGAGGTGTTAATTTGTGAGGGTGAATAGTGGTTGGTGGAGCAACAGAGTCAAGAGCAGAAGTAAGGGAAGCATTGTATGTGGAAGTGGCTTGTTCAGGGCATGAGAGAGAGAGAATAGGAGAGAGAAGTGAGTCAAACAGGGAGGAAAGGAATGTGGTGTCAATAGCTTCAATGTTACGCTTAGTGATGGTAGCCTTAGGAGGTTGAGATGGGGAAGTCGAGAGAGATAGGTTGAAGGAGAGCAGGTGGTGGTCAGAGAGGGGAAATGGGGAGTTGGAAAAATCAGAAATATCACAGCGGTGAGTGAAGACCAGATCCAGTGAGCTCCCATTCACATGGGAGGGTGAGGAGGTCCACTGGGAGAGACCAAGTGAAGAGGTGAGGTTAAGGAGTTTAGAGGCAGGGGATTGTGTGGGGATGTCAATAGGGATGTTGAAATCGCCTAGGATAATGGTGGGAATGTCAGAAGAGAGGAAGTGAGGAAGCCAGGAAGCAAAGTTGTCGATTAATTTGGAAGCAGTGCCAGGGGGGCGGTAAATGACAGCTACTCTAAGATGGACTGGTTGGAAGAGGCATATGGCGTGGACCTCAAATGTAGAGAATATAAGGGATGGTTCTGGTGGTATGAGTTGGTAGGAGTAACTAGAAGGTAAAAGGACCCCAACACCACCCCCATGGCGACCCCCAGGTCGGGGGGTGTGTGTGAATGTAAGGCCCCCAGCAGAGAGAGCAGCAGCAGAAGTAGTGTCAGAGGGCGTAATCCAAGTTTCAGTAATGGCTAGTAGGTGTAGGGAGTTGGAAATGAAAAGGTCATGAGTGGGGACCAGTTTGTTATAAACAGATCTGGCATTCCAGAGGGCACAGGATAGGGGGTATGAGTTTGTGGGAGAGATGTGAATTAGATTTTCAGGGTTGCTGTAGCGATGAGGTGGGATTAACTTTGAGGGCAGGGATGATGAGAGAGTAGTGTTGGTACGGGTGCCTGAGCTAGGAGGGGAAACTGCAGGAGGTGGGCAGGGAGGGAGGTCAGTGTGATGTGGATGGGGGTGTGGGGAGGTGACAGGGAAGGGAGAGAGGGAGCAGGGCTGAGTTGTGGGGTAGCAGGACCATGGGGCAGAGGTGAATGAAAGTGGGGTAACAGGAAAGGTGGGGGAAGAAAACAGAGGGATGGAGGGGAGACAGAGGAGGGGAGAGAGGAGGAGGTGGAGGAGACTAGGGGGGAAGGCTAAAGATACATTATTAGGTAGACACTGAGTGATGTGGGGAGTATAAGAAAACCTTGACATAGTGTTAAGTAGGTAAATAGGTTGAGGGAAAGTGGAAGTAGGAGAGGAGACTGTAAGGCAATCCGAGCAGAAGAATTGCAGAAATGCAGGTGAGAAAAGCAGTGTAGGCTCAAGGGGTGTAGATTTAGTATGAAATGAGTCAAAAGCGTAGATAAAGTGGGTGCAGAAAAGTATTTGGAGTGTAAGAAATGAAAGGATTGTGAGAGGTTTAAGAAGCAATGGTAATTATGTTAGATGTTTTAAGTGTTTGCAGGTAAAATTGCATTGGTGCAGCTGTGCTTAAAAAACAAAATTACAATAATACAGATACAGGCATTTGTAGGTGAAATGGATGGTTTATGAAATGTCCAAGTAAGGTAGTTCTGTGCTATGTAATCAGATGCAACAATCAGGAGGTGAGTGATCTGAGGAGTAAGTGACTCACATTTGTTATTAGTTCTTCAGTTTTCTTTGTTTTGTTAGATTGGTGTGCTTCTGTTTTCCTTCTTTTTCACTTCGATTGAACGCTGATTGAACACTGCTGTTATGTGTCAATTTTATCACGCTTTGATAAAAATGCACGCTTAGATCAATAAATGCACAGCCAAATGGCTTTGCACAGCCTACACCATTGGACTTAAGTAGAAGACTATCACAAGTGAAACCAATAATTGAAATCTGTAACCACACCCCACCCCCTCAAATGCCAGGCAATAAATTATCGTAAAAACAACAACCAGGCATTCCACAAAGATTAAACTGGGTCTATATCATTCAAAACTTTAAAAAAGTACTTCAAAATCACATACTATGCAATAATGTTTCAATTTGCATAACCCAGCAGAATTAGCTTTGCATATATAGATATAGTGCAGCAGAATATATTGGTGGTTGTAGTCAATTGTAATTACCTGTAGGTGACAAGAAGAGAAGAAACGTCAATTCACAATCAATATCAGCTGAAGATAAATTAACGCTGATTGAACGCTGCTGTTATGTGTCAATTTTATCACGCTTTGATAAAAATGCACGCTTAGATCAATAAATGCACAGCCTACACCATTGGACTTAAGTAGAAGACTATTACAAGTGAAACCAATAATTGAAATCTGTAACCACACCCCACCCCCTCAAATGCCAGGCAATAAATTACCTTAAAAACAACAACCAGGCATTCCACAAAGATTAAACTGGGTCTATATCATTCAAAACTTTAAAAAAGTACTTCAAAATCACATACTATGCAATAATGTTTCAATTTGCATTACCCAGCAGAATTAGCTTTGCATATATAGACATAGTGCAGCAGAATATATTGGTGGTTGTAGTCAATTGTAATTACTCAGCAGAATTAGCTTTGCATATATAGATATAGTGCAGCAGAATATATTGGTGGTTGTAGTCAATTGTAATTACCCAGCAGAATTAGCTTTGCAAATATAGATATAGTGCAGCAGAATAAATTGGTGGTTGTAGTCAGTTGTAATTACCCAGCAGAATTAGCTTTGCATATATATAGTGCAGCAGAATATATTGGTGGTTGTAGTCAATTGTAATTACCCAGCAGCAGCTCTACTGCACTCAACATCACCAGTGCTCACAATATATATAATGCTATATACTATGCCATAGTGGTGCTTACTATATAACACCTCCTACTGCGTTCCCCCTGGCAATGAGCATGACACCCAGAGAGTGAAACCCCTGGCAATGAGCATGACACCCAGCACGTGAAACTCTTGGCATTGAGCAGTTTTTGTAAAAGTAATTAGAAGCTTTACTGTAGGGCATAGTGTATCACAGATATTGTGGTGAGTGACATAATATGTTCCAAAGGGCATTAATGTGTGGGGCTTAACATGGTGGAAATTACTGTACTTTTTTCCCTGTGGTGGCCGAGGTCTGTTGGTGCAGGGTCAAGAACTGGGGTGTAAGGTAGTCTTTGCCTGCAAGGCTACGCCCATTTTATGGAGACCATACCCATTTTTGCGAGGTCACGCCCCCCCATCCCGTCCGGAGCGCTCACGCAAATATAGTTTTTTATATATATATATATATGGGGGAGGGGCACAATTTTTAATGCCAATGGTGGCGGGGGGCACGCATTTGAAGCCAAATTGTTTAGAAACACCCCTGCAAGAAAATATCTGCAAATCCAATGTTACCATAAGTGTGGCATATACCTGCGCTTGCTCGCGGGTTGAGAACATCTCCCTAATTGAATTCAGCGATATGAATAGAGGTTGTGCAGCAGCCACAGAAAGGGTTAATCTCTGCAGCTTGTCACGAAATTACATTGTTGCAATTTTAGCTGGGAGCTGCAATAATTACTCTAATACATAACACAGCCAACACTTCTATATTCACACAATATACTGCATGGTGAATATAGAAGTGGTGCTTACTAAACAGCACCTCCTACTGCATTCCACATCACCGCTGGTCACACTCATATCAGGCCCATAATGCTGTATACTATGCCATAGTGGTGCTTACTATATAACACCAGGTGCTGTGCAGTGGTCAAAACACACTAACTGGTCCCATGCTGTTGTTGAACTAAAGGCCTATACACACACGATGAGATTCGGTCTTTGCTAATAGGTTTAAAAAGGTTACATAAAAGCTACTTTATGTATTTATTCATTAAAGTTTTTAAGTTGTATTTTACAACCATACAATGATATGATATATAATGTATCGTATAATCATTACATAATGTTGATGGCATTGAATTGTCTCTGCCTTGACTAGTGGCAGCAGCTTCAGCACTAGGTGGAAGTGGATCTTGATCTTTCCCTATTTTCTCTGACGTCCTAAGTGGATGCTGGGGACTCCGTCAGGACCATGGGGAATAGCGGCTCCGCAGGAGACGGGGCACAAAAGTAAAAGCTTTAGGATCAGGTGGTGTGCACTGGCTCCTCCCCCTATGACCCTCCTCCAAGCCTCAGTTAGATTTTTGTGCCCGGCCGAGAAGGGTGCAATCTAGGTGGCTCTCCTAAAGAGCTGCTTAGAGTAAAAGTTTTGTTAGGTTTTTTTTATTTTCAGTGAGTCCTGCTGGCAACAGGCTCACTGCATCGAGGGACTTAGGGGAGAGAAGTGAACTCACCTGCATGCAGGATGGATTGGCTTCTTAGGCTACTGGACACCATTAGCTCCAGAGGGAGTCGGAACACAGGTATCACCCTGGGGTTCGTCCCGGAGCCGCGCCGCCGACCCCCTTGCAGATGCCGAAAAGTGAAGAGGTCCAGAAACCGGCGGCAGAAGACTTTTCAGTCTTCATAAGGTAGCGCACAGCACTGCAGCTGTGCGCCATTGTTGTCAGCACACTTCATAGCAGCGGTCACTGAGGGTGCAGGGCGCTGGGGGGGGCGCCCTGGGCAGCAATGATAGTACCTTATTCTGGCTAAAAATACATCACATATAGCCCCTGGGGGCTATATGGATGTATTTAACCCCTGCCAGGTCTCAGAAAAACGGGAGAAGAAGCCCGCCGAAAAGGGGGCGGGGCCTATTCTCCTCAGCACACAGCGCCATTTTCCCTCACAGAAATGCTGGTGGGAAGGCTCCCAGGCTCTCCCCTGCACTGCACTACAGAAACAGGGTTAAAACAGAGAGGGGGGGCACTTATTTGGCGATATGACTATATATATTAAAATGCTATAAGGGAAAAACACTTATATAAAGGTTGTCCCTGTATAATTATAGCGTTTTTGGTGTGTGCTGGCAAACTCTCCCTCTGTCTCCCCAAAGGGCTAGTGGGGTCCTGTCCTCTATCAGAGCATTCCCTGTGTGTGTGCTGTGTGTCGGTACGTGTGTGTCGACATGTATGAGGACGATGTTGGTGAGGAGGCGGAGCAATTGCCTGTAATGGTGATGTCACTCTCTAGGGAGTCGACACCGGAATGGATGGCTTATTTAAGGAATTACGTGATAATGTCAACACGCTGCAAGGTCGGTTGACGACATGAGACGGCCGGCAAACCAATTAGTACCTGTCCAGGCGTCTCAAACACCGTCAGGGGCGTTAAAACGTCCTTTTACCTCAGTCGGTCGACACAGACACAGACACGGACACTGACTCCAGTGTCGACGGTGAAGAAACAAACGTATTTTCCTTTAGGGCCACACGTTACTTGTTAAGGGCAATGAAGGAGATGTTACATATTTCTGATACTACAAGTACCACAAAAAAGGGTATTATGTGGAGTGTGAAAAAACTACATGTGGTTTTTCCTGAATCAGATAAATTAAATGAAGTGTGTGATGATGCGTGGGTTTCCCCCGATAGAAAATTATTGGCGGTATACCCTTTCCCGCCAGAAGTTATGGCGCGTTGGGAAACACCCCTTAAGGTGGATAAGGCGCTCACACGCTTATCAAAACAAGTGGCGTTACCGTCTCCAGATACGGCCGCCCTCAAGGAGCCAACTGATAGGAGGCTGGAAAATATCCTAAAAAGTATATACACACATACTGGTGTTATACTGCGACCAGCGATCGCCTCAGCCTGGATGGGCAGCGCTGGGGTGGCTTGGTCGGATTCCCTGACTGGAAATATTGATACCCTTGACAGGGACAGTATTTTATTGACTATAGAGCATTTAAAGGATGCATTTCTATATATGCGAGATGCACAGAGGGATAATTGCACTCTGGCATCAAGAGTAAGTGCGATGTCCATATCTGCCAGAAGATGTTTATGGACACGACAGTGGTCAGGTGATGCAGATTCCAAACGGCACATGGAAGTATTGCCGTATAAAGGGGAGGAGTTATTTGGGGTCGGTCCATCGGACCTGGTGGCCACGGCAACAGCTGGAAAATCCACCTTTTTTACCCCAAGTCACATCTCAGCAGAAAAAGACATCGTCTTTTCAGCCTCAGTCCTTTCGTCCCCATAAGGGCAAGCGGGCAAAAGGCCAGTCATATCTGCCCAGGGATAGAGGTAAGGGAAGAAGACTGCAGCAGGCAGCCCATTCCCAGGAACAGAAGCCTTCCACCGCTTCTGCCAAGTCCTCAGCATGACGCTGGGGCCGTACAAACAGGTGCGGTGGGGGGTCGTCTCAAGAGTTTCAACACGCAGTGGGCTCACTCGCAAGTGGACCCCTGGATCCTACAAGTAGTATCCCAGGGGTACAGATTGGAAATTCGAGACGTCTCCCCCTCGCAGGTTCCTGAAGTTTGCTTTACCAACGTCTCCCTCCGACAGGGAGGCAGTATTGGAAACAATTCACAAGCTGTATTCCCAGCAGGTGATAATCAAAGTACCCCTCCTACAACAAGGAAAGGGGTATTATTCCACACTATATTGTGGTACTGAAGCCAGACGGCTCGGTGAGACCTATTCTAAATCTGAAATATTTGAACGCTTACATACAAAGGTTCAAATCAAGATGGAGTCACTCAGAGCAGTGATAGCGAACCAGGAAGAAGGGGACTATATGGTGTCCCTGGACATCAAGGATGCTTACCTCCATGTCCCAATTTGCCCTTCTCACCAAGGGTACCTCAGGTTCGTGGTACAAAACTGTCACTATCAGTTTCAGACGCTGCCGTTTGGATTGTCCACGGCACCCCGGGTCTTTACCAAGGTAATGGCCGAAATGATGATTCTTCTTCAAAGAAAAGGCGTCTTAATTATCCCTTACTTGGACGATCTCCTGATAAGGGCAAGGTCCAGAGAACAGTTGGAGGTCGGAGTAGCACTATCTCAAGTAGTTCTACGACAGCACGGGTGGATTCTAAATATTCCAAAATCGCAGCTGTCTCCGACGACACGTCTGCTGTTCCTAGGGATGATTCTGGACACAGTCCAGAAAAAGGTGTTTCTCCCGGAGGAGAAAGCCAGGGAGTTATCCGAGCTAGTCAGGAACCTCCTAAAACCAGGAAAAGTGTCAGTGCATCATTGCACAAGGGTCCTGGGAAAAATGGTGGCTTCTTACGAAGCGATTCCATTCGGCAGATTTCACGCAAGAACTTTTCAGTGGGATCTGCTGGAAAAATGGTCCGGATCGCATCTTCAGATGCATCAACGGATAACCCTGTCTCCAAGGACAAGGGTGTCTCTTCTGTGGTGGCTGCAGAGTGCTCATCTACTAAAGGGCCACAGATTCGGCATTCAGGACTGGGTCCTGGTGACCACGGATGCCAGCCTGAAAGGCTGGGGAGCAGTCACACAAGGAAAAAATTTCCAGGGAGTGTGATCAAGTCTGGAGACTTCTCTCCACATAAATATACTGGAGCTAAGAGCAATTTACAATGCTCTAAGCTTAGCAAGACCTCTGCTTCAAGGTCAGCCGGTATTGATCCAGTGGGACAACATCACGGCAGTCGCCCACGTAAACAGACAGGGCGGCACAAGAAGCAGGAGGACAATGGCAGAAACTGCAAGGATTCTTCGCTGGGCGGAAAATCATGTGATAGCACTGTCAGCAGTGTTCATTCCGGGAGTGGACAACTGGGAAGCAGATTTCCTCAGCACGACCTCCACCCGGGAGAGTGGGGACTTCATCGGGAAGTCTTCCACATGATTGTGAACCGTTGGGAAAGGCCAAAGGTGGACATGATGGCGTCCCGCCTGAACAAAAAACTGGACAGGTATTGCGCCAGGTCAAGAGACCCTCAGGCAATAGCTGTGGACGTTCTGGTAACACCGTGGGTGTACCAGTCGGTGTATGTGTTCCCTCCTCTGCTTCTCATACCTAAGGTACTGAGAATTATAAGACGTAGAGGAGTAAGAACTATACTCGTGGCTCCGGATTGGCCAAGAAGGACTTGGTACCCGGAACTTCAAGAGATGCTCACAGAGGACTCATGGCCTCTGCCGTTAAGAAGGGACTTGCTTCAGCAAGTACCATGTCTGTTCCAAGACTTAACGCGGCTGCGTTTGACGGCATGGCGGTTGAACGCCGGATCCTAAGGGAAAAAGGCATTCCGGAAGAGGTCATTCCTACCCTGGTCAAAGCCAGGAAGGAGGTGACCGCACAACATTATCACCACATGTGGCGAAAATATGTTGCGTGGTGTGAGGCCAGGAAGGCCCCACGAAGAAATTTCAACTCGGTCGATTCCTGCATTTCCTGCAAACAGGAGTGTCTATGGGCCTCAAATTGGGGTCCATTAAGGTTCAAATTTCGGCCCTGTCGATTTTCTTCCAGAAAGAATTGGCTTCAGTTCCTGAAGTCCAGAAGTTTGTCAAGGGAGTACTGCATATACAACCCCCTTTTGTGCCTCCAGTGGCACTGTGGGATCTCAACGTAGTTCTGGGATTCCTCAAATCACATTGGTTTAAACCGCTCAAATCTGTGGATTTGAAATATCTCACATGGAAAGTGACCATGATGTTGGCCCTGGCCTCGGCCAGGCGAGTGTCAGAATTGGCGGCTTTGTCTCACAAAAGCCCATATCTGATTGTCCATTCGGACAGGGCAGAGCTGCGGACTCGTCCCCAGTTTCTCCCTAAGGTGGTGTCAGCGTTTCACCTGAACCAGCTTATTGTGGTACCTGCGGCTACTAGGGACTTGGAGGACTCCAAGTTGCTAGATGTTGTCAGGGCCCTGAAAATATAGGTTTCCAGGACGGCTGGAGTCAGGAAAACTGACTTGCTGTTATCCTGTATGCACCCAACAAACTGGGTGCTCTTGCTTCTAAGCAGACGATTGCTAGTTGGATGTGTAGTACAATTCAGCTTGCACATTCTGTGGCAGGCCTGCCACAGCCAAAATATGTAAATGCCCATTCCACAAGGAAGGTGGGCTCATCTTGGGCGGCTGCCCGAGGGGTCTCGGCTTTACAACTTTGCCGAGCTGCTACTTGGTCAGGGGCACACCCTGGCTGAGGAGGACCTGGAGTTCTCTCACTCGGTGCTGCAGAGTCATCCGCACTCTCCCGCCCGTTTGGGAGCTTTGGTATAATCCCCATGGTCCTGACGGAGTCCCCAGCATCCACTTAGGACGTCAGAGAAAATAAGAATTTACTTACCGATAATTCTATTTCTCGTAGTCCGTAGTGGATGCTGGGCGCCCATCCCAAGTGCGGATTGTCTGCAATACTTGTACATAGTTATTGTTACAAAAATCGGGTTATTATTGTTGTGAGCCATCTTTTCAGAGGCTCCGCTGTTATCATGCTGTTAACTGGGTTCAGATCACAGGTTGTACAGTGTGATTGGTGTGGCTGGTATGAGTCTTACCCGGGATTCAAAATCCTTCCTTATTGTGTACGCTCGTCCGGGCACAGTATCCTAACTGAGGCTTGGAGGAGGGTCATAGGGGGAGGAGCCAGTGCACACCACCTGATCCTAAAGCTTTTACTTTTGTGCCCTGTCTCCTGCGGAGCCGCTATTCCCCATGGTCCTGACGGAGTCCCCAGCATCCACTACGGACTACGAGAAATAGAATTATCGGTAAGTAAATTCTTATTTTACCCTCCACCTTTTTGTTCTCCATTTTTTAATGTGTGGAATTATATGCCAGTAATATATCTGGAATTAGACGGTGGTAATGTCTGGAATTAGATACCACTAGATAGATACCAGATATCACTGCATACCCTCCAACATTTTACACACAAAAATCGGTACAAATTAGAAAAAGGGGCGTGGTCACAGGTAAAAGGGGCGTGGTCACGCCCCTTTTCCTATACTTTCAATGGAAGTTTGGAGAGCCAAAAATAGGTACAGACCATGAAAAAAAGGTACTGTACCTATTAAAAAGATACAGTTGGAGGGTATGTCACTGTGACTGGAATGATGACATATGCACAGTGACAGGACACTACCACAGCACCCTACAGCAGCCATATGCGGCACAAGACACTGGAGTATTAGTAATGTACTGTAGTATACTGAGCACCACAAGACAATGAGCAGTGATACGGAGCACTGATGAGATTACTAGAACTGACACAGAGCAGCCAGATGCAGCACTGGACTATTAGTAATGTTCTGTAGTATACTGAGCACCACAATGCAGCACAAAACAATGAGCAGTGATACTGAGCACTGATGAGGATTAGAGATGAGCGCCGGAAATTTTTCGGGTTTTGTGTTTTGGTTTTGGGTTCGGTTCCGCGGCCGTGTTTTGGGTTCGACCGCGTTTTGGCAAAACCTCACCGAATTTTTTTTGTCGGATTCGGGTGTGTTTTGGATTCGGGTGTTTTTTTCAAAAAACCCTAAAAAACAGCTTAAATCATAGAATTTGGGGGTAATTTTGATCCCAAAGTATTATTAACCTCAAAAAACATAATTTACACTCATTTTCAGCCTATTCTGAACACATCACACCTCACAATATTATTTTTAGTCCTAAAATTTGCACCGAGGTCGCTGTGTGAGTAAGATAAGCGACCCTAGTGGCCGACACAAACACCGGGCCCATCTAGGAGTGGCACTGCAGTGTCACGCAGGATGTCCCTTCCAAAAAACCCTCCCCAAACAGCACATGACGCAAAGAAAAAAAGAGGCGCAATGAGGTAGCTGTGTGAGTAAGATTAGCGACCCTAGTGGCCGACACAAACACCGGGCCCATCTAGGAGTGGCACTGCAGTGTCACGCAGGATGTCCCTTCCAAAAAACCCTCCCCAAACAGCACATGACGCAAAGAAAAAAAGAGGCGCAATGAGGTAGCTGACTGTGTGAGAAAGATAAGCGACCCTAGTGGCCGACACAAACACCGGGCCCATCTAGGAGTGGCACTGCAGTGTCACGCAGGATGTCCCTTCCAAAAAACCCTCCCCAAACAGCACATGACGCAAAGAAAAAAAGAGGCGCAATGAGGTAGCTGTGTGAGTAAGATTAGCGACCCTAGTGGCCGACACAAACACCGGGCCCATCTAGGAGTGGCACTGCAGTGTCACGCAGGATGGCCCTTCCAAAAAACCCTCCCCAAACAGCACATGACGCAAAGAAAAAAAGAGGCGCAATGAGGTAGCTGTGTGAGTAAGATTAGCGACCCTAGTGGCCGACACAAACACCGGGCCCATCTAGGAGTGGCACTGCAGTGTCACGCAGGATGGCCCTTCCAAAAAACCCTCCCCAAACAGCACATGACGCAAAGAAAAAAAGAGGCGCAATGAGGTAGCTGACTGTGTGAGTAAGATTAGCGACCCTAGTGGCCGACACAAACACCGGGCACATCTAGGAGTGGCACTGCAGTGTCACGCAGGATGTCCCTTCCAAAAAACCCTCCCCAAACAGCACATGACGCAAAGAAAAAAAGAGGCGCAATGAGGTAGCTGTGTGAGTAAGATTAGCGACCCTAGTGGCCGACACAAACACCGGGCCCATCTAGGAGTGGCACTGCAGTGTCACGCAGGATGTCCCTTCCAAAAAACCCTCCCCAATCAGCACATGATGCAAAGAAAAAGAAAAGAAAAAAGAGGTGCAAGATGGAATTATCCTTGGGCCCTCCCACCCACCCTTATGTTGTATAAACAAAACAGGACATGCACACTTTAACCAACCCATCATTTCAGTGACAGGGTCTGCCACACGACTGTGACTGATATGACGGGTTGGTTTGGACCCCCCCCAAAAAAGAAGCAATTAATCTCTCCTTGCACAAACTGGCTCTACAGAGGCAAGATGTCCACCTCATCTTCACCCTCCGATATATCACCGTGTACATCCCCCTCCTCACAGATTATCAATTCGTCCCCACTGGAATCCACCATCTCAGCTCCCTGTGTACTTTGTGGAGGCAATTGCTGCTGGTCAATGTCTCCGCGGAGGAATTGATTATAATTCATTTTAATGAACATCATCTTCTCCACATTTTCTGGATGTAACCTCGTACGCCGATTGCTGACAAGGTGAGCGGCGGCACTAAACACTCTTTCGGAGTACACACTTGTGGGAGGGCAACTTAGGTAGAATAAAGCCAGTTTGTGCAAGGGCCTCCAAATTGCCTCTTTTTCCTGCCAGTATAAGTACGGACTGTGTGACGTGCCTACTTGGATGCGGTCACTCATATAATCCTCCACCATTCTATCAATGTTGAGAGAATCATATGCAGTGACAGTAGACGACATGTCCGTAATCGTTGTCAGGTCCTTCAGTCCGGACCAGATGTCAGCATCAGCAGTCGCTCCAGACTGCCCTGCATCACCGCCAGCGGGTGGGCTCGGAATTCTGAGCCTTTTCCTCGCACCCCCAGTTGCGGGAGAATGTGAAGGAGGAGATGTTGACAGGTCGCGTTCCGCTTGACTTGACAATTTTGTCACCAGCAGGTCTTTCAACCCCAGCAGACCTGTGTCTGCCGGAAAGAGAGATCCAAGGTAGGCTTTAAATCTAGGATCGAGCACGGTGGCCAAAATGTAGTGCTCTGATTTCAACAGATTGACCACCCGTGAATCCTTGTTAAGCGAATTAAGGGCTGCATCCACAAGTCCCACATGCCTAGCGGAATCGCTCCGTGTTAGCTCCTTCTTCAATGCCTCCAGCTTCTTCTGCAAAAGCCTGATGAGGGGAATGACCTGACTCAGGCTGGCAGTGTCTGAACTGACTTCACGTGTGGCAAGTTCAAAGGGCATCAGAACCTTGCACAACGTTGAAATCATTCTCCACTGCACTTGAGACAGGTGCATTCCACCTACTATATCGTGCTCAATTGTATAGGCTTGAATGGCCTTTTGCTGCTCCTCCAACCTCTGAAGCATATAGAGGGTTGAATTCCACCTCGTTACCACTTCTTGCTTCAGATGATGGCAGGGCAGGTTCAGTAGTTTTTGGTGGTGCTCCAGTTTTCTGTACGTGGTGCCTGTACGCCGAAAGTGTCCCGCAATTCTTCTGGCCACCGACAGCATCTCTTGCACGCCCCTGTCGTTTTAAAAAAAATTCTGCACCACCAAATTCAAGGTATGTGCAAAACATGGGACGTGCTGGAATTGGCCCAGATTTAATGCACACACAATATTGCTGGCGTTGTCCGATGCCACAAATCCACAGGAGAGTCCAATTGGGGTAAGCCATTCCGCGATGATCTTCCTCAGTTGCCGTAAGAGGTTTTCAGCTGTGTGCGTATTCTGGAAAGCGGTGATACAAAGCGTAGCCTGCCTAGGAAAGAGTTGGCGTTTGCGAGATGCTGCTACTGGTGCCGCCGCTGCTGTTCTTGCGGCGGGAGTCCATACATCTACCCAGTGGGCTGTCACAGTCATATAGTCCTGACCCTGCCCTGCTCCACTTGTCCACATGTCCGTGGTTAAGTGGACATTGGGTACAGCTGCATTTTTTAGGACACTGGTGACTCTTTTTCTGAGGTCTGTGTACATTTTCGGTATCGCCTGCCTAGAGAAATGGAACCTAGATGGTATTTGGTACCGGGGACACAGTACCTCCAACAAGTCTCTAGTTGGCTCTGCAGTAATGATGGATACCGGAACCACGTTTCTCACCACCCAGGATGCCAAGGCCTCAGTTATCCGCTTTGCAGTAGGATGACTGCTGTGATATTTCATCTTCCTCGCAAAGGACTGTTGAACAGTCAATTGCTTACTGGAAGTAGTACAAGTGGGCTTACGACTTCCCCTCTGGGATGACCATCGACTCCCAGCGGCAACAACAGCAGCGCCAGCAG
The DNA here is from genome assembly GCF_028390025.1 of Pseudophryne corroboree. Lineage (NCBI taxonomy): Eukaryota > Metazoa > Chordata > Amphibia > Anura > Myobatrachidae > Pseudophryne > Pseudophryne corroboree. The sequence continues at coordinate 144,918,250 of NC_086446.1, forward strand.
CAGTAGGCGTTACACGCAAGGATGCATCGGAGGAATCCCAGGCAGGAGAGGACTCGTCAGACTTGCCAGTGACATGGCCTGCAGGACTATTGGCATTCCTGGGGAAGGAGGAAATTGACACTGAGGGAGTTGGTGGGGTGGTTTGCGTGAGCTTGGTTACAAGAGGAAGGGATTTACTGGTCAGTGGACTGCTTCCGCTGTCACCCAAAGTTTTTGAACTTGTCACTGACTTATTATGAATGCGCTGCAGGTGACGTATAAGGGAGGATGTTCCGAGGTGGTTAACGTCCTTACCCCTACTTATTACAGCTTGACAAAGGGAACACACGGCTTGACACCTGTTGTCCGCATTTCTGGTGAAATACCTCCACACCGAAGAGCTGATTTTTTTGGTATTTTCACCTGGCATGTCAACGGCCATATTCCTCCCACGGACAACAGGTGTCTCCCCGGGTGCCTGACTTAAACAAACCACCTCACCATCAGAATCCTCCTGGTCAATTTCCTCCCCAGCGCCAGCAACACCCATATCCTCCTCATCCTGGTGTACTTCAACACTGACATCTTCAATCTGACTATCAGGAACTGGACTGCGGGTGCTCCTTCCAGCACTTGCAGGGGGCATGCAAATAGTGGAAGGCGCATGCTCTTCACGTCCAGTGTTGGGAAGGTCAGGCATCGCAAACGACACAATTGGACTCTCCTTGTGGATTTGGGATTTCAAAAAACGCACAGTTCTTTGCGGTGCTTTTGCCAGCTTGAGTCTTTTCAGTTTTCTAGCGAGAGGCTGAGTGCTTCCATCCTCATGTGAAGCTGAACCACTAGCCATGAACATAGGCCAGGGCCTCAGCCGTTCCTTGCCACTCCGTGTGGTAAATGGCATATTGGCAAGTTTACGCTTCTCCTCCGACAATTTTATTTTAGGTTTTGGAGTCCTTTTTTTTCTGATATTTGGTGTTTTGGATTTGACATGCTCTGTACTATGACATTGGGCATCGGCCTTGGCAGACGACGTTGCTGGCATTTCATCGTCTCGGCCATGACTAGTGGCAGCAGCTTCAGCACGAGGTGGAAGTGGATCTTGATCTTTCCCTAATTTTGGAACCTCAACTTTTTTGTTCTCCATATTTTATAGGCAGAACTAAAAGGCACCTCAGGTAAACAATGGAGATGGATGGATTGGATACTAGTATACAATTATGGACGGACTGCCACGGTTAGGTGGTATAAAAAAACCACGGTTAGGTGGTATATATTATAATAATAATACAATTATGGATGGACGGACTGCCTGCCGACTGCCGACACAGAGGTAGCCACAGCCGTGAACTACCGCACTGTACACTGGTTGATAAAGAGATAGTAGTATACTCGTAACAACTAGTATGACACTATGACGACGGTATAAAGAAAGAAAAAAAAATACCACAGTTAGGTGGTATATATTATAATAATAATACAATTATGGATGGACGGACTGCCTGCCGAGTGCCGACACAGAGGTAGCCACAGCCGTGAACTACCGCACTGTACACTGGTTGATAAAGAGATAGTAGTATACTCGTAACAACTAGTATGACACTATGACGACGGTATAAAGAATGAAAAAAAAACCACGGTTAGGTGGTATATATTATAATAATACAATTATGGATGGACGGACTGCCTGCCGACTGCCGACACAGAGGTAGCCACAGCCGTGAACTACCGCACTGTACACTGGTTGATAAAGAGATAGTAGTATACTCGTAACAACTAGTATGACACTATGACGACGGTATAAAGAATGAAAAAAAAACCACGGTTAGGTGGTATATATTATAATAATAATACAATTATGGATGGACGGACTGCCTGCCGACTGCCGACACAGAGGTAGCCACAGCCGTGAACTACCGCACTGTACACTGGTTGATAAAGAGATAGTAGTATACTCGTAACAACTAGTATGACACTATGACGACGGTATAAAGAATGAAAAAAAAACCACGGTTAGGTGGTATATATTATAATAATAATACAATTATGGATGGACGGACTGCCTGCCGACTGCCGACACAGAGGTAGCCACAGCCGTGAACTACCGCACTGTACACTGGTTGATAAAGAGATAGTAGTATACTCGTAACAACTAGTATGACACTATGACGACGGTATAAAGAATGAAAAAAAAACCACGGTTAGGTGGTATATATTATAATAATAATACAATTATGGATGGACGGACTGCCTGCCGACTGCCGACACAGAGGTAGCCACAGCCGTGAACTACCGCACTGTACACTGGTTGATAAAGAGATAGTAGTATACTCGTAACAACTAGTATGACACTATGACGACGGTATAAAGAATGAAAAAAAAACCACGGTTAGGTGGTATATATTATAATAATAATACAATTATGGATGGACGGACTGCCTGCCGACTGCCGACACAGAGGTAGCCACAGCCGTGAACTACCGCACTGTACACTGGTTGATAAAGAGATAGTAGTATACTCGTAACAACTAGTATGACACTATGACGGTATAAAGAATGAAAAAAAAACCACGGTTAGGTGGTATATATTATAATAATAATACAATTATGGATGGACGGACTGCCTGCCGACTGCCGACACAGAGGTAGCCACAGCCGTGAACTACCGCACTGTACACTGGTTGATAAAGAGATAGTAGTATACTCGTAACAACTAGTATGACACTATGACGACGGTATAAAGAATGAAAAAAAAACCACGGTTAGGTGGTATATATTATAATAATAATACAATTATGGATGGACGGACTGCCTGCCGACTGCCGACACAGAGGTAGCCACAGCCGTGAACTACCGCACTGTACACTGGTTGATAAAGAGATAGTAGTATACTCGTAACAACTAGTATGACACTATGACGGTATAAAGAATGAAAAAAAAACCACGGTTAGGTGGTATATATTATAATAATAATACAATTATGGATGGACGGACTGCCTGCCGACTGCCGACACAGAGGTAGCCACAGCCGTGAACTACCGCACTGTACACTGGTTGATAAAGAGATAGTAGTATACTCGTAACAACTAGTATGACACTATGACGACGGTATAAAGAAAGAAAAAAAAATACCACGGTTAGGTGGTATATATTGTAATACAATTATGGATGGACGGACTGCCTGCCGAGTTCCGACTGCCGACACAGAGGTAGCCACAGCCGTGAACTACCGCACTGTACTGTGTCTGCTGCTAATATAGACTGGTTGATAAAGAGATAGTATACAATACATACAACAATATACTACTATACTGGTGGTCAGGCACTGGTCACCACTAGTCACACTGGCAGTGGCACTCCTGCAGCAAAAGTGTGCACTGTTTAATTTTAAATTAATATAATATTATGTACTCCTGGGGGCTCCTGCTATAACAACCTGCAGTGCTCCCCAGTCTCCCCCACAATTATTATAAGCTTTGCCTTTTATACATTGATGTGCAGCACACTGGGCTGAGCTGAGTGCACACAGACTGAGTCACACTGTGTGACTGGCTGCTGCTGTGTATCGTTTTTTTTCAGGCAGAGAACGGATATAGCAGAGAACGGATATATTATATTAAAATAAATAAAAGTTAACTAACAACAACTGCACTGGTCACTGTGGTAAACTCTGTCTGACTCTGCACAATCTCTCTCTCTCTTCCAATCTAATTTCTAATGGAGAGGACGCCAGCCACGTCCTCTCCCTATCAATCTCAATGCACGTGTGAAAATGGCGGCGACGCGCGGCTCCTTATATAGAATCCGAGTCTCGCGAGAATCCGACAGCGTCATGATGACGTTCGGGCGCGCTCGGGTTAACCGAGCAAGGCGGGAGGATCCGAGTCTGCTCGGACCCGTGAAAAAAACATGAAGTTCGTGCGGGTTCGGTTTCAGAGAAACCGAACCTGCTCATCTCTAATGAGGATACTAGAACTGACACTGAGCAGCAAGATGCAGCACTGGACTATTAGTAATGTACTCTAGTATACTGAGCACCACAATGCAGCACAAGACAATGAGCAGTGATACTGAGCACTGATGAGGATACTACTGAGAACTGACACTGAGCAGGAGAGACACACTACAATTTCATCTTGCGCCTCTTTTTTTATTTATCTTTGCATCATGTGCTGTTTGGGGCTATTTTTTTAAGTGCCATCCTGTCTGACACTGCAGTGCCACTCCTAGATGGGCCAGGTGTTTGTGCTGCCCACTTGGGTCGCTTAGCTTAGTCATCCAGGGACCTTGGTGCAAATTTTAGGACTAAAAATAATATTGGGAGGTGTGAGGTGTTCAGAATAGACTGGAAAGGAGTAGAAATTGGTTATTGAGCTTAATACTATAGGATCAAAATTACCCCCAAATTCTATGATTTTAGCTGTTTGAGGTTTTAAAAAAAAATCACCCGAATCCAAAACCCGAAAGTGTGGTTTTGCCAAAACGCGTCCGTATCCAAAACACAACTGCGGATCCGAAACCAAAACCAAAACATGAAACACGAAAAATGCCCGCTGCACATCTCTAGTTAGGGGAGAAGCATGTAGCCTTGTAGACTATGCACAGCTATATCTAGAAAAATATACGATCTAATCTTTAACCAACCAATGCAAGAAAGTATTTAATGTGAAAATACGAAACACTAGACTAATTGGAGGTGCGCCCTAAAGCAAATTACAATGTTAGGATTAGGGGGTTCGGAAAGACCTCTAGTGTATACACTACTATATACATTTTAAGATAGGAAGGTACAAATTACATATTCACATTGCATCTATGGGCTGGATTCAAATGTCCCTTTCCTCCCTCAATCGTGCCCGTCAGCAGCTATTCTAATGTTGCTGCCAACGGGTGCGACATGTTTATTTCAGCTCGCTACCCCCAGGGGAAACAAGCTGAAATGTGTGCAAAGAGACCCATTTGGGCAACCAAACGGTGTCTTTTCACGATCGCGCCCATTACTTTATTCAGGTTTAGGTGCTTTGTGCACCTAAACCAGAGTGTAATGGGCGCAATAATTGAGGGCATTTGAATTTCCCTTATATGTGTGTGTGTGATATACACATAGACACACATACTGTATTTCTTTATATAATGGACACCTCAGTTTCTATTCATTCATGTCCTGCCCCCTACTCTGTCAGACCCCTTCCCCTCTACTTTTCTGACCCCAAACGCCACTCATTCTTGTTGAGTGCTGGTGGGCCCATTCAGAATTTTGCTATGGGGCCCACAAAGGTCTTGTTACGCCACTGGGCAGGGTTATAGAGGAGGCGGTGCAAGGCATCCTGGGAACAGTCAAAGCTTTAGCCTGTTGGTGCCTTGGATCAACATCCAACTCTACACCCCGATGTTAGTGTAGTGCCTTTTGGGGTTAAGGTTTTACAGAAAGTTACAGGTTTTTTTAATTTAGTAAAATATGCCCCATTTTAAAGATAGGGCATTTAAATTTGTTGCACCTGTGCAGTACATAGCAGCCTGCAGGGCATGTACAGTGGCTTCATTTGGGTGCACATACATTGCCGGCTCCTGGTCGCAAACTGAAATGATTGTGTGTAAGTGGAATAGCGGTGTTTATGTCATACAGGGGGGTGGGGGAGGTTTGTGGTTGGCGGGGGGCACGCTGTGCGATTATTATCCTGCATCTATACATACATGCGCTAACACCTGGACATACACTGATGTACCCACACCTAATATCCATACATACACGCCCTGACACCTGGACATACACCAACATTCCCACACCTGCATCTATACATACACATGCTGACACCTGGACATACACCAACATACAAGCACCTGCATCTATATATACACGCGCTGACAAATGGACATACACCGACGTACCCACACTTGCATCTATACATATATGCACTGACATCTGGACATACAAGCACCTGCATCTATACATACACGCGCTGACACCTGAACCTACACTGACGTTCCCACACCTGCATCTATACATACACATTCTGACACCTGGACATACACAGACGTACCCACACCTGCATCTATACATACACGCGTTGACACCTGGACGTACACTGACGTACACACACCTACATCTATATATGCATGGATGCAAATGTGGGTACGTCTGTATACGTCCAGTTGTTAGCATGTGTATGTATAGATGTTAGGTGTGGGTACATCAGTGTATGTCCAGGTGTCAGCACATGTATGTATAGATTCACATGTGGGTACGTTGGTGTACGTTTAGGGGTCAGCGTGTTTATGTATAGATGTTGGTGTGTGTATGTCAGTGTACGTACAGATATAGGTGTGTGTGTGTATGTATGTATGTATGTATGTATATGTATAGAGGAAGGTGTGATACATACATATAACACATACATGATAGATACATACATATATCACACACACGATAGATAGATAGATAGATAGATAGATAGATAGATAGAACACATACCTACAAGATAGATACATACATACATACATGATAGATACATATATACACACACATACGATAGATAGATAGATAGATAGATACATATATATATATCAAAAAATAGGGGAGAGTTTATTGCGCCACTTGTGTACAACACCAAATAATCTAGAGTCCACGTAAGAATTAACGACACTCCCTAGGAATTAGCACAGGGCGTCAGCTGTCCCCCAGAAAACACAGGGATGGTAGTTCCCTGAAACAACGAGTAATGCACACAGGGGGGTGGGGGATATAGCGACCGTCGGTGTCTTAAAAATAGTTCAGAAATTGTGGAGTTAAAATCGTATCTAAAATGAGTAACCAGATCTAGAAATTATTTAAAAAAGGGGGGTGATGTTTATTTAAACACTAAAACAGACAAATTAATTACATACAATCTCTAAAATTTAAGCAGCAACAATTCTTAAAAAATGGGATAAAAACAATAAACACAATGCTATAAATACCAGTTAAAAGATATAAAACAATTTTAACTTAACTTGGTATGAGGTCACTGCCAGGTAGCGACCTCATACCAAGTTAAGTTAAAATTGTTTTATATCTTTTAACTGGTATTTATAGCATTGTGTTTATTGTTTTTATCCCATTTTTTAAGAATTGTTGCTGCTTAAATTTTAGAGATTGTATGTAATTAATTTGTCTGTTTTAGTGTTTAAATAAACATCACCCCCCTTTTTTAAATAATTTCTAGATCTGGTTACTCATTTTAGATACGATTTTAACTCCACAATTTCTGAACTATTTTTTAGACACCGACGGTCGCTATATCCCCCACCCCCCTGTGTACATATATATATATATATATATATATATATATGTATCTATCACAAACATATATGATTCATACATATATCACACACACATACATGATACATACATGAGAAAGACCTGGGATGGTGATGAGGCCCGGGCCCCCTGCTGATGTTGCGTTGAGGAAGGCAGTGTTCCAGGGCGGATGCCAGTCGGGGAGAGCGCCGTGCAGCCCGGGAAAAATACTGCTGAGGAGCTACATCTGGAAGAGCCCCAGGGAGGGAGAGTGTCACATGCCCCATCCTGCGCGGCACACTCTGCAGGCCTGCACATGGGAAGGGAGGTCTCTGGCCACACATACTCACCCTGCTGCTGAAGCCCCGCTGCTGTCCCCATCAGCGCTCTCCAGCGGGGAGCGGGGCCAGGATGAACCTCAACCTGTGAGAACTATCTTCATGATCAAGAGATCTCATATGCAAGATAAGTATGTGTTGGGAAAGGGCTGGGGAGGGCGGCTGCTCGGGCACACCCTCGTCAAGTTAAGGAGATTTAACTGAGGAAGCACAAGGGAACTCTCGTCTGGGGACAACAACTGCAGGGAGACCACATCTTTTCAGATGAACATGGGAGGGCGGAAGGCTGCCTAATACTGAAGCACCCTCAGACATTAAACCATATGCAACAACTATTGCAAGCATTCCTGGGGGAAGGTCTGCAGCAGACGGATTTGCATTCGGTGATGTCATCCAAGCAGTGGGCCAAAGTTGGCTGGAACCCTCATCTGTATATGAAAAGAGAAAAGGGGCATGCGGGGCATGGCGGTCTTTGCGGCGCTTGGATAACCCCAAGTTTGCATTAAACACCCCCACCCTCCTTCGGTGTGGGGCTCATGTTGGCCATGCCCAAGCCCCTGAAGCATTCAAGCTGATTTCTTGCAGCAGCTGGGCACTGTAACAGCTTCAGAGCTGCTCTACAAGACAAGTAAAAGGGTGTGGGCCCTGCAGCACCACCGGTAGTTTGCATACACACATATATAGGACAGCATCTCTTATATGCCTCAGGGTCAATAAAATAGTATCCTTGTCTAGGCTATCCATCCCCTCAGATAAGGCATTTGTCCATGCCGCTACAGCACTACACACCCTGGTCGACGCAATTGCCGGTCTGAGTAAGGTACCTGAATGTGTATAAATGGACTTCAGGGTAATCTCCTGTTTGCGGTCAGCACACTCTTTGAGGGTAGCCGTATCCTGGGACGGGAGGGCTACCTTCTTGGATAAGCGTGTTAATGCTTTGTCCACCCTAGGGGAGGATTCCCATCGTAACCTATCCGTTGATGGGAAAGGATACGCCATAAGAATCCTTTTGGAAATCTGCAGTCTTTTATCTGGAGATTTCCAAGCTTTTTCACATAACTCGTTCAGCTCGTGTGAGGGGGGAAAGGTTACCTCAGGCTTCTTTCCCTTGTACATATGTACCCTCTTGTCAGCGACAGGGGGTTACTCTGTGATGTGCAAAACCTTTTTTATTGCCATAATCATAAATCGAATGGATTTTGCCAATTTTGGCTGTAACTTTGCATCATCGTAATCGACACTGGAGTCATAATCCGTGTCGGTATCTGTGTCAACAAACTGGGATAGTGGGCGCTTATGAGACCCTGACAGTCCCTGCAACATAGGATCAGGCATGGGTTGAGACCCTGACTGTCCCAAAGCTTCTGCCTTGTCTAATCTTTTGTGCAATGAGTTTACACTAGCATTTAAAACATTCCACATATCCATCCAATCAGCTGTCGGCGGAGACACCACATTCATTTGCTCCCGCTCCTCTCTAATATAGCCTTCTTCCTCAGACATGTCGACACACGTGTACCGACACACCACACACACAGGGAATGCTTTTTCTGAAGACAGTTTCCCCACAAGGCCCTTTGGAGAGACAGAGAGGGAGTATGCCAGCACACACCCCAGCGCTATATAACCCAGGAATAAAACAGTAACTTAATGTTTGCCCAGTAGTGCTGCTGTATGTAATTTGCGAATTATGTGCCCCCCCCCCTCTTTTCAACCCTCTTGTCTAACGTGGTATAAGCAGGGTAGAGTCCGGGGAGCTTCCTCTCAGCGGTGCTGTGGAGAAAAAATGGCGCTGGTGAGTGCTGAGGGAGAAGCCCCGCCCCCTCAGAGGCGGGCTTCTGTCCCGCTTAAACTGTAAAATTGGTGGGGGCTCATACATATATACAGTGCCCAGCTGTATATATGTTATATTTTTGCGAAATAGGTTTATATTGCTGCCCAGGGCGCCCCCCCTGCGCCCTGCACCCTTACAGTGACCGGAGTATGTGAGGTGTATGGGAGCAAAGGCACACAGCTGCAGTGCTGTGCGTTACCTCAGTGAAGATCATGAAGTCTTCTGCCGCCTCTGAAGTCTTCTTTTCTTCTCATACTCACCCGGCTTCTATCTTCCGGCTCTGCGAGGGGGACGGAGGCGCGGCTCTGGGACGGACGGCGAGGGTGAGATCCTGCGTACCAATCCCTCTGGAGCTAATGGTGTCCAGTAGCCTAAGAAGCAGGACCTTGCAACTCAGAGAGTAGGGCTGCTTCTCTCCCCTCAGTCCCTCGATGAGGGAGTCTGTTGCCAGCAGTGCTCCCTGAAAATTAAAAACCTAACAAAATACTTTCTGTCAGAAAGCTCAGGAGAGCTCATGAAAAGCACCCAGTCTCCACTGGGCACAGTATCAAACTGAGGTCTGGAGGAGGGGCATAGAGGGAGGAGCCAGTGCACACCCAGAACTAAAGTCTTTCTTAAAGTGCCCATGTCTCCTGCGGAGCCCGTCTATCCCCATGGTCCTTACGGAGTCCCCAGCATCCTCTAGGACTTTAGAGAAAATAGGATTTTAATACCTACTGGTAAATCCTTTTCTCTTAGTCCGTAGAGGATGCTGGGCACCCGTCCCAGTGCGTACTGTGTCTGCAGTTATTAAATGGCCCTTAACTCCAGAACATTTATGTGGAGACAACTTTCCTGACTTGACCATCTTCCTTGGATGTTTTCCCCCTGTGTGACTGCTCCCCAGCCTCGGAGGGTTGCATCCGTGGTCCCTAGGATCCCGTCCTGGATCCCAAACCATCGCCCCTCTAGGTGGTGAGAACTGTGCAGCCACCAATGGAGTGAGATTCTGGTCTTGGAAGACAGGATTATCCTCCGGTGCATGTGTAGGTGGGATCCGGACCACTTGTCCAACAGGTCCCACTGGAACACTCTGGCATGGAGCCTGCCAAACTGAATGGCCTCGTAGGCCGCAACCATCTTCCCCAGCAACCGAATGCCTTGATGGATTAACACTCTTGCTGGTTTCAGAATTTGTTTGACCAGACTCTGGATCTCCAGAGCCATTCCACTAGAAGAAAACCTCTTCTGTGTCCAGTATCACTCCCAAAAACAACAACCGCGTCATTAGGACCAACTGCGATTTTGGCAAGTTTAGGAGCCAACCATGTTGTTAAAGAACTGTCAGGGAGAGTAGATGTTTTGCACCAACTGGTACCTGGATCTCGCCTTTATCAGGAGATCATCCAAGTACGGGATAATTGTGACTCCTTGCTTGCGAAGGAGAACCATCATTTCCGCCATCACCCTGGTGAAAATCCTCGGAGCCGTGGACAGACCAAACGGCAACGTCTGAAATTGGTAATGACAATCCTGAATTGCAAACCTCAGGTAGCTTGATGCAGTGGCTAAATGGGAACATGTAAGTAGGCATCCTTTATGTCTACCAAAACCAGGAAATCTCCTTTATCCCCCGGACTGGAGATCACTACCCTGAGAGATTCCATCTTGAAATTGAATTTCTTTAGGTAGAAATTAAGGGATTTCAGATTTAAGATTGGTCTGACTGAGCCGTCCGGCTTCGGGACCACGAAGAGGCTTGAATAAAAACCTTCTCCCTGCTGACTAAGGCTGATTTGAACAATCGGTGAGGGGGAACTTCTTGAAACCCCAGTTTGTACCCTTGGGACACTATTTGTAAAACCCACGAGTCCAGGTCCGAATGAATCCAGAACTGACTGAAGAGTTTTAGACGTGCCCCCCAGTGGTGGAACTAGCGAGCAGTGGGCCCATGTGCGACAAAATGGCTTGGGCCCCCCCCCCCATCCCTTCCCATCCAAGTCCACCCCCTCACCCCTGGAGAGGATCTGGTGAGGGGGGCCTGCTCAGGGAAGTGGATACCTAGCAACAGTGCCGTAACTAGACATTTTAGCAGTGTGTGCAAGAAACTGCATTGGAGCCCCACCCCTGCATGCAAAACAGGGGCAGTGCGCGCTGTAGGCGCGCGCAAAAAAACATAGTGGCGTGGCTTCGTGGTTAAGGGGTGTGGCCACAAAATAATACCAATTCATAAAACGGTGCACAGTAGTCTCCATTATTCAAATTACGCCGCACAGTAGCACCACTACACCAGGTAGAGACCCTTTTACACCTCACGGCGGACAGATTCCTCTTTTTACACATTACAGCAGACAGCGTCCTCTTTTTACACATTACAGCAGACAGCGTCCCCTTTTTACACATTACGGCAGACAGCATCCCCCTTTTTTACACAACGGCAGACAGCGTGCCCTTGTTACACATAGCGGCAGACAGCGTACATTTTTTTTCACATAACGGCAGACAGCCTGCCCTTGTTAAACATAGCGGCAGGCAGCGTACACTTTTTACACATAACGGCAGAAACTTGACTGCATAATTTGTTTTTCCCCTGGTCGGCTCTCGTATAATTCAGATCTCTTTGTCTCAGGTCTCTCTCCAGCCTAGTTTGCTGTCTGTTTCCACTTTGGTTTCAACCCCAAAAACTATGAAGAGGATGGGGGCATATACGCAGGGTCCATCCTGTGCATGTGCCTACATTTTCTCCGGGTGCCCCGCAGAAAATGCGAATGCCTCTGCCTGTCAATCAGTAGAGGGCGTACCTTCGCAGGTATATCGCGATCATGAGCCATGTCTCCCATTTTTGTCATTATAGGTGCTCTGTGAGCTGCTGACCATGCCCCAGCCCCTCTGTCTCCCGTGAATAGACATTGGGGCTTATTCAGACCAGATCGCTTCAATTTATTTTCACCCAGCGGGCAATCAGGTCTGCACTGCACATGCGTATGCGCCACAATGCGTAGGTGCGACGGTCCGGAGATCACAAGAAGATTGACAAGAAGAGGGTGTTTGTGTGGGTGGCAACTGAATGTTTCTAGGGAGTGTCCGGAATAACACTGGAGGGACCCGGCGTTTTGTGGGAGGATTTGTGACGTCACCTCAATGGCTGAGTAAGTGCTGAGCTGTGCAGCTCTTGTGCACATGTGATCACACACCTGCACAGCAAATTTTCCCTTCCGCTGTAGGCGGCAACCACCTGATCACAGGGATGCAAAAAACACACCCTAGCGATCAGGTCTGAATTACCCACAATGTGCAAGCTACAGGGAGCCTTCCACCCCCCCCCCCTTCCCCATGACTATGGGACACTGGGGGGGGGGGGTTGTTTGGGTTAGCTGGACATTCCCAAAAACAGTGACTGTCCTGCAAAAATTGGGTTAGTTGGGAGGTATGTGCAAATACATTTATTGTTTTGCATGCAGGGTAAATACTGGCTTCTTTGACATTTAGCCACAAATGCTGCACAGTTGAATTACAGTATTACACTGCAATTAACAGTTATGCTAGGACATTCCTTCTCCCAAAATCTACCTCTCTCTGCATGTTACATCTGTCCCACAGTGGCGTGCGGTGAGGTCAGTGGCTAGTGAGGCACTACAGCCATAATGTCCGCCGAATCCTGCCGATGACCCTTAGCCAATGCCCGCTACTGCCTCTGAGCCGATACCCACTGCCACCGCCAATGGCTTACAAACTCTCCCACAATCAACTGACCCAGCCCTCCACCACTAATTTCTATCTCAGTCCAATGCCGCCAATGCCCGCTGCCTGCCTGCTCATGTGATATATTATAAATTTTTAAAGAAAAAAAATGAGTGTTTGGGACTGGGAAGGGTGAGGGAGGAGGACATGAATGCAATTTTGTTGTCCAGGGCTTCCATTAACTTAAAGGAGAAGGGTCTGAATGGGTTAAAAAAAATGTGTGAGGTCCCCCCTCCTTAGTATAACCAGCCTCTTTGAGCCGGTCCTGGTTATTTAAATACTGGGGGAAAAATTGGACAGAGGTTCCCCGTATTTAGACAACCAGCACCGGGCTCTTAGACGGGTCCTGGTTCCAAAAATACGTGGGACAAAAGATGTAGGGGTCCCCCATATTTTTAAAACCAGCACCGGGCTCCACTAGCCAGAGAGATAATGCCACAGCCAGGGGACACTTTTATGTAGGTCCCTGCGGCCCTGGCATTACCCCTCCAACTAGTCACCCCTGGCCGGGGTTCCCTGGAGGAGTGGGGACCCCTTTAATCAAGAGGTTCCTCCCCTCGAGGCACCCAAGGGCCAGGGGTGAAGCCCGAGGCTGTCCCCAGCACCCCTGGGTGGTGGGCGACGGGCTGATAGCCATATGTGTAAAAAAAGAATATTGTTTTTTTGTTGTGGAACTACAAGGCCCAGCAAGCCTCCCCCGCTTGCTGGTACTTGGAGAACCTCAAGTACCAGCAGGCGGGGAAATAACGGGCTCGCTGGTACCTGTAGTTCTACAACAACAAAAAATACCCAAATAAAAACACAAACACACACACCGTGACAGTAAAATTATTGAGACAGGCTGTAGCATGTGGATGCATGTAACCCTATAAAAGTGATGGATTGGGTGACTATTACAATACCCACTGTTGCTGTCTGAAAAATGATGGATTTATAGATTGCTCTGCCGAGATATGTTTTTTTTCTAAAATGCACCACAGGTATGGATGGATAGTATACTTGACGACACAGAGGTAGGTAGAGCAGTGGCCTACTGTACCGTACTGCTATATATTATATTATTTATTATTATTATCCTTTATTTATATGGCGCCACAAGGGTTCCGCAGCACCAAATTACAGAGTACATAAACAAATAATCAAACAGGAAAACAGCAACTTACAGTTGATGACAATATAGGTCAAGTACAGGGTAAATAAACATAGCTACATCAGCAGATGACACTGGAATAAGTATCAGGTGGCAGAAGACTGCTGGATTTGGTGCTGCTGAAGATTATTAAAGTAAGAAAAGAGTAAGCACATGAGGGAAGAGGGCCCTGCTCATGAGAGCTTACATTCTAAAGGGGAGGGGTAGAAAGACAGGGGTGAGACAGATGGGGTACATAGAGAGTGTGGAACAGAGGTTTAGGATGAGATTTGGCTGGGTTTGGTGAAGAAGTGGGTCTTGAGAGCCCATTTGAAGTTTTGTAGAGAGGTGGAGAGTCTGAGGGGGAGAGGTAGGGAATTCCAGAGAAGTGGTGCAGCGCATGAAAAATCTTGGAGGTAGGAGTGGGAGGAAGTAATCCGTAGGCAGGAGAGTCGGCGTGCATTAGCAGAGCGAAGAGGACGGGTGGGAGTGTAAAGCGAGATAAGATCAGAGATGTAGATGGGAGAGGAGTGGGTGAGGGTTTTGTAAGCAAGTGTGAGAAGCTTGAAATGGATTCTGAATGGGAAGGGGAGCCAGTGAAGGACTAGTAAGAGAGGAGAGGTGGACGTAGTGCATTTGGTGAGGAAAATGAGCCGGGCAGCAGCATTGAGGATAGATTGGAGTGGAGAGAGGTATTTGTCAGAAATGCCAGTCAGGAGGAGATTACAGTAGTCCAGTCTGGAGATGACCAGTGAGTGGATAAGAGTCTTAGTAGCATCCTGGGTCAGAAAGGGTCTGATCCTGGAAATATTTTTTAGATGAAAACGGCAGGTTTGTGAGAGGTGCTGAATGTGTGGTTTGAAGGAGAGGGAGGAGTCAAGGATTACTCCAAGACAGCGCACTTGGGGGGTAGAGGAGATAGTAGTGCCATCAATAGATAATGAGATTGTAGGAGGTGAGGTTATGCGGGAGGGAGGGAAGATGATCAGCTCGGTCTTAGACATGTTAAGTTTAAGAAAGCGCTGGGACATCCAGGAAGAGATAGCAGAGAGACAGTTGGAGATACGAGTGAGGAGAGTAGGGGAGAGGTCTGGAGAGGAAAGATAGATTTGAGTGTCATCAGCATAGAGATGATATTGGAAACCAAAAGAACTAATGAGCTTACCTAGTGAGGACGTATAGAGAGAGAAGAGGACCAAGGACAGAACCTTGGGGTACCCCTACAGTTAGTGGAAGTGAGGGGGAGGTGGAGTCATGAGAGGAGACAGAGAATGACGGTCAGAAAGGTAGGACGACAACCAAGAGAGGGCAGTGTTACGCAGACCAATGGAGTGAAGGATTTGCAGTAGGAGAGGATGGTCCACAGTGTCAAAAGCAGCAGAGAGATCAAGTAGAATAAGTAGAGAGTAGTGTCCCTTAGATTTAGCAGCATGGAGGTCATTGCATACTTTTGTAAGGGCAGTTTCAGTGGAGTGGAGAGGACGGAAGCCAGACTGGAATGGGTCAAGCAGTGAGTGTGAGGAAAGAAAGGAAGTAAGGCGGTTGTAGACAATTCGCTCAAGGAGTTTGGAGGCAAAAGGGAGAAGAGAGATGGGTCGGTAGTTGGAGAGAGTGTTTGGATCAAGGTTAGGTTTTTTAAGAATAGGAGAGATGAGAGCGTGCTTGAAGGCAGAGGGGACAGTGCCTGATGAGAGGGAGAGATTGAGAAGGTGGGAAAGATGGGAACAAGCAGAAGAAGAGATGTGGCAGAGGAGGCGGGAGGGGATAGGGTCAAGTGGGGAGGTGGTGAGGGGACAGGAACGAATGAGGGCCATGACTTCCTCTCCAGATGCATGGGAGAAAGATGACAGAGTTGGTGCGAGGGATGGGGAGGGTTGGTAAGGGATGGGAGAAGGCTGGTTACTGATAGTCTGGTGTGATGTGATGTCCTGACGTATGGAGTCAATTTTGGATGTGAAGTAAGTGGCAAAGTCAAGAGCAGAGAGTGAGGAAGGGAGACGAGGTGGAGGTGGGCAGAGGAGTGAGTTGAGAGTGGCAAAGAGGCGCCGGGGGTTGGAAGACTGGGAGGAGATGAGGTTCTTGAAGTATGACTGTTTAGCAAGAGAAAGGGCAGCACTGAAGGATGAGAGCATAAGTTTGAAATGGAGGAAGTCTGCCTTAGAGCGTGATTTCCTCCAGTGTCGCTCAGCAGTACGTGAGCATTTTTGCAGATATCTGGTGCATTTGGTGTGCCAGGGTTGAGGTGTTAATTTGCGAGGGTGAACAGTGGTTGGTGGAGCAACAGAGTCAAGAGCAGAAGTAAGGGAAGCATTGTATGAGGAAGTGGCTTGTTCAGGGCATGAGAGAGAGAGAGAATAGGAGAGAGAAGTGAGTCAAACAGGGAGGAAAGGAATGTGGTGTCAATAGCTTCAATGTTACGCTTAGTGATGGTAGCCTTAGGAGGTTGAGATGGGGAAGTCGAGAGAGATAGGTTGAAGGAGAGCAGGTGGTGGTCAGAGAGGGGAAATGGGGAGTTGGAAAAATCAGAAATATCACAGCGGTGAGTGAAGACCAGATCCAGTGAGCTCCCATTCACATGGGAGGGTGAGGAGGTCCACTGGGAGAGACCAAGTGAAGAGGTGAGGTTAAGGAGTTTAGAGGCAGGGGATTGTGTGGGGATGTCAATAGGGATGTTGAAATCGCCTAGGATAATGGTGGGAATGTCAGAAGAGAGGAAGTGAGGAAGCCAGGAAGCAAAGTTGTCGATGAATTTGGAAGCAGTGCCAGGGGGGCGGTAAATGACAGCTACTCTAAGATGGACTGGTTGGAAGAGACATATGGAGTGGACCTCAAATGTAGATAATATAAGGGATGGTTCTGGTGGTATGAGTTGGTAGGAGTAACTAGAAGGTATAAGGACTCCAACACCACCCCCATGGCGACCCCCAGGTCGGGGGGTGTGTGTGTGAATGTAAGGCCCCCAGCAGAGAGAGCAGCAGCAGAAGTAGTGTCAGAGGGCGTAATCCAAGTTTCAGTAATGGCTAGTAGGTGTAGGGAGTTGGAAATGAAAAGGTCATGAGTGGGGACCAGTTTGTTACAAACGGATCTGGCATTCCAGAGGGCACAGGATAGGGGGTATGAGTTTGTGGGAGAGATGTGAATTAGATTTTCAGGGTTGCTGTAGCGATGAGGTGGGATTAACTTTGAGGGCAGGGATGAGAGAGTAGTGATGGTACGGGTGCCTGAGATAGGAGGGGAAACTGCAGGAGGTGGGCAGGGAGGGAGGTCAGTGTGATGTGAATGGGGGTGTGGGGAGGTGACAGGGAAGGGAGAGAGGGAGCAGGGCTGAGTTGTGGGGTAGCAGGACCATGGGGCAGAGGTGAATGAAAGTGGGGTAACAGGAAAGGTGGGGGAAGGAAACAGAGGGATGGAGGGGAGACAGTGGAGGAGACTAGGGGGGAAGGATAAAGATACATTATTAGGTAGACACTGAGTGATGTGGGGAGTATAAGAAAGCATTGACATAGTGTTAAGTAGGTAAATAGGTTGAGGGAAAGTGGAAGTAGGAGAGGAGACTGTAAGGGAATCCGAGCAGAAGAATTGTAGAAATGCAGGTGAGAAAAGCAGTGTAGGCTCAAGGGGTGTAGATTTAGTATGAAATGAGTCAAAAGCGTAGATAAAGTGGGTGCAGAAATGTATTTGGAGTGTAAGAAATGAAAGGATTGTGTGAGGTTTAAGAAGCAATGGTAATTATGTTAGATGTTTTAAGTGTTTGCAGGTAAAATTGCATTGGTGCAGCTGTGCTTAAAAAACAAAATTACAATAATACAGATACAGGCATTTGTAGGTGAAATGGATGGTTTATGAAATGTCCAAGTAAGGTAGTTCTGTGCTATGTAATCAGATGCAACAATCAGGAGGTGAGTGATCTGAGGAGTAAGTGACTCACATTTGTTATTAGTTCTTCAGTTTTCTTTGTTTTGTTAGATTGGTGTGCTTCTGTTTTCCTTCTTTTTCACTTCGATTGAACGCTAATTGAACACTGCTGTTATGTGTCAATTTTATCACGCTTTTATAAAAATGCACGCTTAGATCAATAAATGCACAGCCAAATGGCTTTGCACAGCCTACACCATTGGACTTTAGTAGAAGACTATTACAAGTGAAACCAATAATTGAAATCTGTAACCACACCCCACCCCCTCAAATGCCAGGCAATAAATTACCTTAAAAACAACAACCAGGCATTCCACAAAGATTAAACTGGGTCTATATCATTCAAAACTTTAAAAAAGTACTTCAAAATCACATACTATGCAATAATGTTTCAATTTGCATTACCCAGCAGAATTAGCTTTGCATATATAGATATAGTGCAGCAGAATAGATTGGTGGTTGTAGTCAATTGTAATTACCCAGCAGAATTAGCTTTGCATATATAGATATAGTGCAGCAGAATAGATTGGTGGTTGTAGTCAATTGTAATTACCTGTAGGTGACAAGAAGAGAAGAAACGTCAATTCACAATCGATATCAGCTGAAGATAAATTAACGCTGATTGAACGCTGCGTTATGTGTCAATTTTATCACGCTTTGATAAAAATGCATGCTTAGATCAATAAATGCACAGCCAAACAGCTTTGCACATCCTACACCATTGGACTTAAGTAGAAGTCTGGTGGTCAGCAAAATTTTGCACTGTCCTCCTACTATATATAGTGCGCACAACTACTAAAATACACCACAGGTATGGATGGATAGTATACTTGACGACACAGAGGTAGGTAGAGCAGTGGCCTACTGTACCGTATTGCTATATATTATATACTGGTGGTCAGCAAAATTCTGCCCTGTCCTCCTACTATATATACTGCGCACAACTACTAAAATACACCACAGGTATGGATGGATAGTATACTTGACGACACAGAGGTAGGTAGAGCAGTGGCCTACTGTACCGTACTGCTAATTATTATATACTGGTGGTCAGCAAAATTCTGCCCTGTCCTCATACTATATAATACAATGCAGCACAGATATGGAGCATTTTTCAGGCAGAGAACGTAGATATTTTCAGCACACTGAGCACAGATATTTGCAAGCACACTGAGCACAGATATTTGCAAGCACACTGAGCACAGATATTTGCAGCACACTGAACACAGAAACTGAGAAAACGCTGCACGTCCTCTCCCTATCATCTCCAATGCACAAGTGAAAATGGCGGCGACGCGTGGCTCCTTATATAGAATAGAATAGCTGCTGACGGGCACGATTGAGGGAGGAAAGGGACATTTGAATCCAGCCCATAGATGCAATGTGAATATGTAATTTGTACCTTCCTATCTTAAAATGTATATACAGTGTATATGTCACAACTGAGGGCCTGAGCTGACTGGAGGCAGCCTCAGTTGTAGGGGCTGAGGTGTAGTGGAACCTGGGAGGTTGTATCAGACCCCTGGACATGTAAGTTAAATGTAGAAGAATTGCCCGAAGGCGTGCCCACGACAACCAGGATAAAAGTCAATGATGTTTATTTTGACAAACTCCATGCATCACAGCAGTAATAAAAGAGAAACATAAAATCAGCAGAGAAATAATACAGTTCCTGGGTACTACAGGAGGGCAAGGACCACAGGGCTCTGGTAGTATGAGACAGTTCTTATTATCTTCTAGTTGGAAAGTCCTTACTAGGCCCGACTGTAGCAATGGAGATAGCCCAGGATCATACTAGCTGGTGTTCCAGGAAAAGCTGGGCTGCTGTGGATAAAATGGCTGCTGTGGGTACTGGCTGAAACCAGACTGATGTAAGCACGGAGTGGATTGCTGGATGGAACCAGCCAAATAATAAATGAAGCTTGAGAGCGATGAAATATGATTGATATATGGAGTTTGAGAGCGGTGAAATAATAGTGCCGGTGGTGAGTGGTAATCTGCGGAAATGATACCGGCACTTTAAGAAGAGCTGATCTCTGCTGGAAGCTAGGCTGGAAGCAGGTAAATCTGTAACTGGAAACAGATGAGTCCCAGAGGACTGGAGAGTCAGGCTGCACCGCAGGTGGTAGACTAGAGCGGGTCTCTTTAGTGGAGGTTTGGAGATGGTAACTGGAACCTGGAAAACAACCACGGGAGAGAGACAAACTGGAACTAGGTTTGACAACCAAATCACTGACGCCTTCCTTGCTCAGGCACAGAATACTTATACCTGCAGCAAGGAAGGGATTGGCTAGGCAATTATGCAGATTACAATGGAAACATCGGATTGGTGGAAATGAACAGGTGACAGAATCCAACATGGCTGCGCCCATGCAGACACTTGGAGGGAAGATTGGTTTGATAATCCATGTGGGAACTTTAACAGCAATGGCGGCGCCGGCCACAGTAAACAGGAGACGCCAGACTGATGAGTGCACATTTGAACCACGCGGGCAACAGCGGAGGCCGCGGCTGACATAAGCGCCACTCTGACATCCTGCATGCAGAAACTCAGGGACGGCGGCGGAGGCCGCGGGAGATGCCATTCAAGATGTAACATGGCGCCGCTGTGACAGCGTCTCAGAGTGACAGGAGAGGAGGCAGGAATGGGGACATCAGAATAACAGATGGGATCCGGTCCTGGAGCGCTGAGCCAGCCTTAGGAGGCATCTGAAAGGTAAGTTATGGCGTCCAGATACCCGGATCGTGACAGTATACACTAGAGGTCTTTCCGAACCCCCTAATCCTAACATTGTAATTTGCTTTAGGGCGCACCTCCAATTAGTCTAGTGTTTCTTGCTGCCTTTCCAATGAAGCAAGTTTAATTTAGTAATAGGTGAAAAACCATCCCTACAAAGGTGTTAATCAGAGACTTGGCTTTGTGGACACTTTTTTCAGAGAACAACTTTGTTAGCATAAAAGTAAAGCCAGAAAATGAAGAGCTGTTTAATCACTAGAGATGAGCGCCGGAAATTTTTCGGGTTTTGTGTTTTGGTTTTGGGTTCGGTTCCGCGGCCGTGTTTTGGGTTCGACCGCGTTTTGGCAAAACCTCACCGAATTTTTTTTGTCGGATTCGGGTGTGTTTTGGATTCGGGTGTTTTTTTCAAAAAACCCTACAAAACAGCTTAAATCATAGAATTTGGGGGTCATTTTGATCCCAAAGTATTATTAACCTCAAAAACCATAATTTCCACTCATTTTCAGTCTATTCTGAATACCTCACACCTCACAATATTATTTTTAGTCCTAAAATTTGCACCGAGGTAGCTGTGTGAGTAAGATAAGCGACCCTAGTGGCCGACACAAACACCGGGCCCATCTAGGAGTGGCACTGCAGTGTCACGCAGGATGTCCCTTCCAAAAAACCCTCCCCAAACAACACATGACGCAAAGAAAAAAAGAGGCGCAATGAGGTAGCTGACTGTGTGAGTAAGATAAGCGACCCTAGTGGCCGACACAAACACCGGGCCCATCTAGGAGTGTCACTGCAGTGTCACGCAGGATGTCCCTTCCAAAAAACCCTCCCCAAACAGCACATGACGCAAAGAAAAAAAGAGGCGCAATGAGGTAGCTGACTGTGTGAGTAAGATAAGCGACCCTAGTGGCCGACACAAACACCGGGCCCATCTAGGAGTGGCACTGCAGTGTCACGCAGGATGTCCCTTCCAAAAAACCCTCCCCAAACAGCACATGACGCAAAGAAAAATAAAAGAAAAAAGAGGTGCAAGATGGAATTGTCCTTGGGCCCTCCCACCCACCCTTATGTTGTATAAACAAAACAGGACATGCACACTTTAACCAACCCATCATTTCAGTGACAGGGTCTGCCACACGACTGTGACTGATATGACGGGTTGGTTTGGACCCCCCCCAAAAAAGAAGCAATTAATCTCTCTTTGCACAAACTGGCTCTACAGAGGCAAGATGTCCACCTCATCATCATCCTCCGATATATCACCGTGTACATCCCCCTCCTCACAGATTATCAATTCGTCCCCACTGGAATCCACCATCTCAGCTCCCTGTGTACTTTGTGGAGGCAATTGCTGCTGGTCAATGTCTCCCCGGAGGAATTGATTATAATTCATTTTAATGAACATCATCTTCTCCACATTTTCTGGATGTAACCTCGTACGCCGATTGCTGACAAGGTGAGCGGCGGCACTAAACACTCTTTCGGAGTACACACTTGTGGGAGGGCAACTTAGGTAGAATAAAGCCAGTTTGTGCAAGGGCCTCCAAATTGCCTCTTTTTCCTGCCAGTATAAGTACGGACTGTGTGACGTGCCTACTTGGATGCGGTCACTCATATAATCCTCCACCATTCTTTCAATGTTGAGAGAATCATATGCAGTGACAGTAGACAACATGTCCGTAATCGTTGTCAGGTCCTTCAGTCCGGACCAGATGTCAGCATCAGCAGTCGCTCCAGACTGCCCTGCATCACCGCCAGCGGGTGGGCTCGGAATTCTGAGCCTTTTCCTCGCACCCCCAGTTGCGGGAGAATGTGAAGGAGGAGATGTTGACAGGTCGCGTTCCGCTTGACTTGACAATTTTCTCACCAGCAGGTCTTTCAACCCCAGCAGACTTGTGTCTGCCGGAAAGAGAGATCCAAGGTAGGTTTTAAATCTAGGATCGAGCACGGTGGCCAAAATGTAGTGCTCTGATTTCAACAGATTGACCACCCGTGAATCCTTGTTAAGCGAATTAAGGGCTCCATCCACAAGTCCCACATGCCTAGCGGAATCGCTCCGTGTTAGCTCCTCCTTCAATGTCTCCAGCTTCTTCTGCAAAAGCCTGATGAGGGGAATGACCTGACTCAGGCTGGCAGTGTCTGAACTGACTTCACGTGTGGCAAGTTCAAAGGGCATCAGAACCTTGCACAACGTTGAAATCATTCTCCACTGCACTTGAGACAGGTGCATTCCACCTCCTATATCGTGCTCAATTGTATAGGCTTGAATGGCCTTTTGCTGCTCCTCCAACCTCTGAAGCATATAGAGGGTTGAATTCCACCTCGTTACCACTTCTTGCTTCAGATGATGGCAGGGCAGGTTCAGTAGTTTTTGGTGGTGCTCCAGTCTTCTGTACGTGGTGCCTATACGCCGAAAGTGTCCCGCAATTCTTCTGGCCACCGACAGCATCTCTTGCACGCCCCTGTCGTTTTTTAAAAAATTCTGCACCACCAAATTCAAGGTATGTGCAAAACATGGGACGTGCTGGAATTTGCCCATATTTAATGCACACACAATATTGCTGGCGTTGTCCGATGCCACAAATCCACAGGAGAGTCCAATTGGGGTAAGCCATTCCGCGATGATCTTCCTCAGTTGCCGTAAGAGGTTTTCAGCTGTGTGCGTATTCTGGAAAGCGGTGATACAAAGCGTAGCCTGCCTAGGAAAGAGTTGGCGTTTGCGAGATGCTGCTACTGGTGCCGCCGCTGCTGTTCTTGCGGCGGGAGTCCATACATCTACCCAGTGGGCTGTCACAGTCATATAGTCCTGACCCTGCCCTGCTCCACTTGTCCACATGTCCGTGGTTAAGTGGACATTGGGTACAACTGCATTTTTTAGGACACTGGTGAGTCTTTTTCTGACGTCCGTGTACATTCTCGGTATCGCCTGCCTAGAGAAGTGGAACCTAGATGGTATTTGGTAACGGGGGCACACTGCCTCAATAAATTGTCTAGTTCCCTGTGAACTAACGGCGGATACCGGACGCACGTCTAACACCAACATAGTTGTCAAGGCCTCAGTTATCCGCTTTGCAGCAGGATGACTGCTGTGATATTTCATCTTCCTCGCAAAGAACTGTTGGACAGTCAATTGCTTACTGGAAGTAGTACAAGTGGGCTTACAACTTCCCCTCTGGGATGACCATCGACTCCCAGCAGCAACAACAGCAGCGCCAGCAGCAGTAGGCGTTACACGCAAGGATGCATCGGAGGAATCCCAGGCAGGAGAGGACTCGTCAGAATTGCCAGTGACATGGCCTGCAGGACTATTGGCATTCCTGGGGAAGGAGGAAATTGACACTGAGGGAGTTGGTGGGGTGGTTTGCGTGAGCTTGGTTACAAGAGGAAGGGATTTACTGGTCAGTGGACTGGTTCCGCTGTCGGCCAAAGTTTTTGAACTTGTCACTGACTTATTATGAATGCGCTGCAGGTGACGTATAAGGGAGGATGTTCCGAGGTGGTTAACGTCCTTACCCCTACTTATTACAGCTTGACAAAGGGAACACACGGCTTGACAAATGTTGTCCGCATTTCTGGTGAAATACTTCCACACCGAAGAGCTGATTTTTTGGGTATTTTCACCAGGCATGTCAACGGCCATATTCCTCCCACGGACAACAGGTGTCTCCCCGGGTGCCTGACTTAAACAAACCACCTCACCATCAGAATCCTCCTTGTCAATTTCCTCCCCAGCGCCAGCAACACCCATATCCTCCTCATCCTGGTGTACTTCAACACTGACATCTTCAATCTGACTATCAGGAGCTGGACTGCGGGTGCTCCTTCCAGCACTTGCAGGGGGCGTGCAAATGGTGGAAGGCGCATGATCTTCACGTCCAGTGTTGGGAAGGTCAGGCATCGCAACCGACACAATTGGACTCTCCTTGTGGATTTGGGATTTCGAAGAACGCACAGTTCTTTGCGGTGCTTTTGCCAGCTTGAGTCTTTTCAGTTTTCTAGCGAGAGGCTGAGTGCTTCCATCCTCATGTGAAGCTGAACCACTAGCCATGAACATAGGCCAGGGCCTCAGCCGTTCCTTGCCACTCCGTGTGGTAAATGGCATATTGGCAAGTTTACGCTTCTCCTCCGACAATTTTATTTTAGGTTTTGGAGTCCTTTTTTTACTGATATTTGGTGTTTTGGATTTGACATGCTCTGTACTATGACATTGGGCATCGGCCTTGGCAGACGACGTTGCTGGCATTTCATCGTCTCGGCCATGACTAGTGGCAGCAGCTTCAGCACGAGGTGGAAGTGGATCTTGATCTTTCCCTAATTTTGGAACCTCAACATTTTTGTTCTCCATATTTTAATAGGCACAACTAAAAGGCACCTCAGGTAAACAATGGAGATGGATGGATACTAGTATACAATTATGGATGGACTGCCGAGTGCCGACACAGAGGTAGCTACAGCCGTGGACTACCGTACTGTACTGTGTCTGCTGCTAATATAGACTGGTTGATAATGAGATGTAGTATGTATAAAGAAGAAAGAAAAAAAAACCACGGGTAGGTGGTATACAATTATGGATGGACTGCCGAGTGCCGACACAGAGGTAGCTACAGCCGTGGACTACCGTACTGTACTGTGTCTGCTGCTAATATAGACTGGTTGATAATGAGATGTAGTATGTATAAAGAAGAAAGAAAAAAAAACCACGGGTAGGTGGTATACAATTATGGATGGACTGCCGAGTGCCGACACAGAGGTAGCTACAGCCGTGGACTACCGTACTGTACTGTGTCTGCTGCTAATATAGACTGGTTGATAATGAGATGTAGTATGTATAAAGAAGAAAGAAAAAAAAAACACGGGTAGGTGGTATACAATTATGGACGGACTGCCGAGTTCCGACACAGAGGTAGCTACAGCCGTGGACTACCGTACTGTACTGTGTCTGCTGCTAATATAGACTGGATGATAATGAGATGTAGTATGTATAAAGAAGAAAGAAAAAAAAACCACGGGTAGGTGGTATACAATTATGGACGGACTGCCGAGTGCCGACACAGAGGTAGCTACAGCCGTGGACTACCGTACTGTACTGTGTCTGCTGCTAATATAGACTGGTTGATAATGAGATGTAGTATGTATAAAGAAGAAAGAAAAAAAAACCACGGGTAGGTGGTATACAATTATGGATGGACTGCCGAGTGCCGACACAGAGGTAGCTACAGCCGTGGAATACCGTACTGTACTGTGTCTGCTGCTAATATAGACTGGATGATAATGAGATGTAGTATGTATAAAGAAGAAAAAAAAAACCACGGGTAGGTGGTATACAATTATGGATGGACTGCCGAGTGCCGACACAGAGGTAGCTACAGCCGTGGACTACTGTACTGTACTGTGTCTGCTGCTAATATAGACTGGTTGATAATGAGATGTAGTATGTATAAAGAAGAAAGAAAAAAAAACCACGGGTAGGTGGTATACAATTATGGACGGACTGCCG
Organism: Pseudophryne corroboree; assembly: GCF_028390025.1. Lineage (NCBI taxonomy): Eukaryota > Metazoa > Chordata > Amphibia > Anura > Myobatrachidae > Pseudophryne > Pseudophryne corroboree. Next base: position 144,944,675 of record NC_086446.1, read on the forward strand.
AGTGCCGACACAGAGGTAGCTACAGCCGTGGACTACCGTACTGTACTGTGTCTGCTGCTAATATAGACTGGTTGATAATGAGATGTAGTATGTATAAAGAAGAAAGAAAAAAAAACCACGGGTAGGTGGTATACAATTATGGATGGACTGCCGAGTGCCGACACAGAGGTAGCTACAGCCGTGGACTACCGTACTGTACTGTGTCTGCTGCTAATATAGACTGGATGATAATGAGATGTAGTATGTATAAAGAAGAAAAAAAAAACCACGGGTAGGTGGTATACAATTATGGATGGACTGCCGAGTGCCGACACAGAGGTAGCTACAGCCGTGAACTACCGTACTGTGTCTGCTGCGACTGGATGATAAATAATGATATAAAAAATATATATATATCACTACTGCAGCCGGACAGGTATATATTATATAATGACGGACCTGCTGGACACTGTCTGTCAGCAGAATGAGTTTTTTATAGAATAAAAAAACACCACACAAGTCACACGACGAGTGTTTAACTTTTTCAGGCAATCACAATATAGTATACTATACTGGTGGTCAGTGTGGTCAGGTCACTGGTCAGTCACACTGGCAGTGGCACTCCTGCCTGCAGCAAAAGTGTGCACTGTTTAATTTTAATAATATGTATGTACTCCTGGCTCCTGCTATAACCTATAACTGCTCCCCAGTCTCCCCCACAATTAAGCTGTGTGAGCACAGTCAGATATTATACATAGATGATGCAGCACACTGGGCTGAGCACAGATATGGTATGTGACTGAGTCACTGTGTATCGTTTTTTTCAGGCAGAGAACGGATTATATTAAATAAAACTGCACTGGTGGTCACTGGTCAGTGGTCAGTCACTAGTAAACTCTGCACTCTCTAGTACTCCTAAGCTCCAGTAAATCAAGTGTCTCTGTCTCAATCTCACTCTCTCTCTTCTAATCTAAATGGAGAGGACGCCAGCCACGTCCTCTCCCTATCAATCTAAATGCACGTGTGAAAATGGCGGCGACGCGCGGCTCCTTATATAGAATCCGAGTCTCGCGATAGAATCCGAGCCTCGCGAGAATCCGACAGCGTCATGATGACGTTCGGGCGCGCTCGGGTTAACCGAGCAAGGCGGGAAGATCCGAGTCGCTCGGATCCGTGTAAAAAAAGCTGAAGTTCGGGCGGGTTCGGATTCCGAGGAACCGAACCCGCTCATCTCTATTAGTCACTCAATTGGATTTTTTTGCCAGCATATTTCTTTTTCTCTGCAACCCACTGCTAAATTGTGCTTCCTAGCTGTTTTTATAAAATCACTGAATCAAATCTAACTCTGATTACATCAGAGAAGGCCAGGTACCCTACACCATAACAGGGGGTTTGAAATTTTGACTTGTCTACTTAAAGATCACCAAAATCTGATCAAAAGGTCAATTACGTCCCTGGGTGGGATTGAACCACCAACCTTTTGGTTAATAGCCGAACACACTAACCGATTGCGCCACAGAGACACTTTGCAAAAAGTACATACTGACAAAGGCTAATAAGCATTTATCTAGAACAGGCCTGGCCAACCTGTGGCTCTCCAGATGTTGTGAAACTACACATCCCAGCATGCCCTGCCACAGTTTTAACTTTCCCTAATAGCAAAACTGTGGCAAAGCATGATGGGACTTGTAGTTTTACAACAGCTGGAGAGCCACAGGTTGGCCAGGCCTGATCTAGAACGTTTCCTAGAAAAACTTTAAAAAGTCAATAATCTGGAGAGTTTTTGTAAGATGTTTCTTCCACCAACCAACGAAGAAACACATTGGTACTTTTCCATGATGAGTGAGTGCTTCAGGTTCTCTTGCACTTACATGTGCAGCAGAGTACTGCAATGGAAGCATGCTGGGCCCATAACCCAGAGGTAGGCAGATTGAAACTATCCTTTGCTATATGCATTTTTTTTTTGTTAATTAAAGTAATCCAAAACTGGGATTGATATTTTGGTTCTTTTATTTTTACTTAAAGTACAATAACTTTTACCATTTTAATTTGTTTTAATAGTATATTGACAGTATTGTTTTCTTTCAAAAATCCACTTAATTTTCTTTACCCTATTATTAAAATGGTAATTGACAAAAACAAACTACATTGTCACCAGAAGAGCAATACAAAATGTACAAGTGATATATTAAAATCATCTTTTCAGCTTGAATTTCAATGATGCATTGGGGCAACGATTTTGTTAGCAACATCTTCACCCTTAAATAAAGATTTTCTTAATTCCTTACCTGTGTGCTAATTAGATATCACCTTGTTTTCACATTAAACAGACTTCCACATGAGAAAGCAGCAAGGATGCAGTGGCGTTAATGTTTCCTGGTGTCAACCCGTATTATTTCAGTAGACATTGAAATGAGGATGCATCTTGCTGCCTTTCCAATGAAGCAAGTTTAATTTAGTAATAGGTGAAAAACCATCCTTACAAAGGTGTTAATCAGAGACTTGGCTTTGTGGACACTTTTCAGGAGAACAAATTTGTTAGCATAAAAATAAAGCCAGAAAATGAAGAGCTGTTTAATCACTCAATTGGATTTTTTTGCCAGCATATTTCTTTTTCTCTGCAACCCACTGCTAAATTGTGCTTCCTAGCTGTTTTTATAAAATCACTGAATCAAATCTAACTCTGATTACATCAGAGAAGGCCAGGTACCCTACACCATAAGAGGGGGTTTGAAATTTTGACTTGTCTACTTAAAGATCACCAAAATCTGATAACAAGGTCAATTACGTTCCTGGGTGGGATTGAACTTGGTCGGCTCTCGTATAATTCAGATCTCTTTGTCTCAGGTCTCTCTCCAGCCTAGTTTGCTGTCTGTTTCCACTTCTCTTTTCTTGAGCCGCTCCCTTCTATGCCCTTGCGCACTATCCTGACTTCTCTCGTCTGCTTACTTTGTGCATTCCAACGCACAATGCAAAAGGCCGCCATGCCCTGCATACCCCTTTTCTCTTTTCATGTGCAGATGAGGGTTCCAGCCAACTTTGGCCCACTGCTTGGATGACATCACCATATGCAAATCCATCTGCTGCAGGCCTTCCCCCAGGAATGCTTGTACTAGTTGTTGCATTTGGTTTGTTGTTTGGGGGTGCTTCAGTATTAGGCAGCCTTCTGCCCTCCCATGTTCATCTGAAAATATGTGTTCTCCCTGCAGTTGTTGTCCCCAGATGAGAGTTCCCTTGTGCTGCCTCAGTTGAATCTCCTTTACTTGACAGAGATGTGCCTGAGCAGCGGCCCTCCCCAGCCCTATCCCAAATCATACTTATTTTGCATAGGAGATACCATGGTCATGAAGATTGTTCTCCCAGGGTGAGGTTCATTCATTGCATTCTGGGTATGCTGACCCCTGTGATTTCCCCAAATGTGGGAAACTCGACTGCATTATTTGTGGTAGTGGGGGACTGTGTTTGTGCTTTTCTCTGGTCAGCTCTGGTAAAAGTCAGATTTCTTTGCCTCAGATCTTCCTCTAGCCTTGTTCTTCTTTTGAGAGTTCTCTTGTGCTGTCTCAGTTGGATCTCCTTCACTTGACAGGGGGGTGCCCGAGCAGCGACCCTCCCCAGCTCTAGCCCAACTCCTACTTACCTGCCAAGTGAGATACTATGATCATGAAGGTGCTTCTCCCAGGGCAAGGCTTACCCATTGCACTCTGGGTGTGTTGCTCCTGCGATTTCCCCAAATGTGGGACACTTGACTGCATAATTTGTGTTTCCCCTGGTCGGCTCTGAGATAATTCAGATCTCTTTGTCTCAGGTCTCTCTCCAGCCTAGTTTGCTCTCTGTTTCCACTTCTCTTTTCTTGAGCCGCTCCCTTCTATGCCCTTGCGCACTATCCTGACTTTTCCCGTCTGCTTACTTTGTGCATTCCAACGCACAATGCGAACTACAGGTAGTGCTGCAGGGCCCACACCCTTTTACTTGCCTTACAGAGGAGCTCTGGAGCTGTTACAGTGCCCAAGCTGCTGCAAGAAATCAGCTTGAATGCTTAAGGGGCTGGGGCATAGCACTCATGAGCACCACACCGAAGGAGGGTGGAGGTGTTTAATGCGAACTAGGGGTCATCCAAGCGCCGCAAAAGGCCGCCATGCCCTGCACACCCCTTTTCTCTTTTCATATGCAGACGAGGGTTGAAGCCAACTTTGACCCACTGCTTGGATGACATCACCATATGCAAATCCATCTGCTGCAGGCCTTCCCCCAGGAATGCTTGTACTAGTTGTTGCATTTGGTTTGTTGTTTGGGGGTGCTTCAGTATTAGGCAGCCTTCTGCCCTCCCATGTTCATCTGAAAATATGTGTTCTCCCTGCAGTTGTTGTCCCCAGATGAGAGTTCCCTTGTGCTGCCTCAGTTGAATCTCCTTTACTTGACAGAGATGTTCCTGAGCAGCGGCCCTCCCCAGCCCTATCCCAAATCATACTTATTTTGCATAGGAGATACCATGGTCATGAAGATTGTTCTCCCAGGGTGAGGTTCATTCATTGCATTCTGGGTATGCTGACCCCTGTGATTTCCCCAAATGTGGGAAACTCGACTGCATTATTTGTGGTAGTGGGGGACTGTGTTTGTGCTTTCCTCTGGTCAGCTCTGGTAAAAGTCAGATTTCTTTGTCTCAGATCTTCCTCTAGCCTTGTTCTTCTTTCGAGAGTTCCCTTGCGCTGCCTCAGTTGGATCTCCTTCACTTGACATGGGGGTGCCCGAGCAGCGACCCTCCCCAGCTCTAGCCCAACTCCTACTTACATGCCAGGTGAGATACTATGATCATGAAGGTGCTTCTCCCAGGGCAAGGCTCACCCATTGCACTCTGGGTGTGCTGCTCCTGCGATTTCCCCAAATGTGGGAAACATGACTGCATAATTTTTGTTTCCCTTGGTCGACTCTTGTATAATTCAGATCTCTTTGTCTCAGGTCTCTCTCCAGCCTAGTTTGCTGTCTGTTTCCACTTCTCTTTTCTTGAGCCGCTCCCTTCTATGCCCTTGCGCATTATCCTGACTTTTCCCGTCTGCTTACTTTGTGCCTTCCAATGCACAATGCAAACTACAGGTAGTGCTGCAGGGCCCACACCCTTTTACTTGCCTTACAAAGCAGCTCTGGAGCTGTTACAGTGCCCAGCTGCTGCAAGAAATCAGCTTGAATGCTTAAGGGGCTGGGGCATAGCCAACATGAGCCCCACACCGAAGGAGGGTGGGGGTGTTTAATGCGAACTAAGGGTCATCCAAGCGCCGCAAAAGGCCGCCATGCCCTGCATACCCCTTTTCTCTTTTCATATGCAGATGAGGGTTCCAGCCAACTTTGGCCCACTGCTTGGATGACATCACTGTATGCAAATGCGTCTTCTGCAGACCTTCCCCCAGGAATGCTTGTACTAGTTGTTGCATTTGGTTTGTTGTTTGGGGGTGCTTCAGTATTAGGCAGCCTTCTGCCCTCCCATGTTCATCTGAAAATATGTGTTCTCCCTGCAGTTGTTGTCCCCAGATGAGAGTTCCCTTGTGCTGCCTCAGTTGAATCTCCTTTACTTGACAGAGATGTGCCTGAGCAGCGGCCCTCCCCAGCCCTATCCCAAATCATACTTATTTTGCATAGGAGATACCATGGTCATGAAGATTGTTCTCCCAGGGTGAGGTTCATTCATTGCATTCTGGGTATGCTGACCCCTGTGATTTCCCCAAATGTGGGAAACTCGACTGCATTATTTGTGGTAGTGGGGGACTGTGTTTGTGCTTTCCTCTGGTCAGCTCTGGTAAAAGTCAGATTTCTTTGTCTCAGATATTCCTCTAGCCTTGTTCTTCTTTTGAGAGTTCTCTTGTGCTGTCTCAGTTGGATCTCCTTCACTTGACAGGGGGGTGCCCGAGCAGCGACCCTCCCCAGTTCTAGCCCAACTCCTACTTACCTGCCAGGTTAAATACTATGATCATGAAGGTGCTTCTCCCAGGGCAAGGCTCACCCATTGCTCTCTGGGTGTGTTGCTCCTGCGATTTCCCCAAATGTGGGACACTTGACTGCATAATTTGTGTTTCCCCTGGTCGGCTCTCGTATAATTCAGATCTCTTTGTCTCAGGTCTCTCTCCAGCCTAGTTTGCTGTCTGTTTCCACTTCTCTTTTCTTGAGCCGCTCCCTTCTATGCCCTTGCGCACTATCCTGACTTCTCCCGTCTGCTTACTTTGTGCATTCCAACGCACAATGCGAACTACAGGTAGTGCTGCAGGGCCCACACCCTTTTACTTGCCTTACAGAGCAGCTCTGGAGCTGTTACAGTGCCCAGCTGCTGCAAGAAATCAGCTTGAATGCTTAAGGGGCTGGGGCATAGCCAACATGAGCCCCACACCGAAGGAGGGTGGAGGTGTTTAATGCGAACTAGGGGTCATCCAAGCGCCGCAAAAGGCCGCCATGCCCTGCACGCCCCTTTTCTCTTTTCATATGCAGACGAGGGTTGAAGCCAACTTTGACCCACTGCTTGGATGACAGAACCATATGCAAATCCATCTGCTGCAGGCCTTCCCCCAGGAATGCTTGCACTAGTTGTTGCATTTGGTTTGTTGTTTGGGGGTGCTTCAGTATTAGGCAGCCTTCTGCCCTCCCATGTTCATCTGAAAATATGTGTTCTCCCTGCAGTTGTTGTCCCCAGATGAGAGTTCCCTTGTGCTGCCTCAGTTGAATCTCCTTTACTTGACAGAGATGTGCCTGAGCAGCGGCCCTCCCCAGCCCTATCCCAAATCATACTTATTTTGCATAGGAGATACCATGGTCATGAAGATTGTTCTCCCAGGGTGAGGTTCATTCATTGCATTCTGGGTATGCTGACCCCTGTGATTTCCCCAAATGTGGGAAACTCGACTGCATTATTTGTGGTAGTGGGGGACTGTGTTTGTGCTTTCCTCTGGTCAGCTCTGGTAAAAGTCAGATTTCTTTGTCTCAGATCTTCCTCTAGCTTTGTTCTTCTTTCGAGAGTTCCCTTGCGCTGCCTCAGTTGGATCTCCTTCACTTGACAGGGGGGTGCCCGAGCAGTGACCCTCCCCAGCTCTAGCCCAACTCCTACTTACCTGCCAGGTGAGATACTATGATCATGAAGGTGCTTCTCCCAGGGCAAAGCTCACCCATTGCACTCTGGGTGTGCTGCTCCTGCGATTTCCCCAAATGTGGGAAACTTGACTGCATAATTTTTGTTTCCCTTGGTCGGCTCTCGTATAATTCAGATCTCTTTGTCTCAGGTCTCTCTCCAGCCTAGTTTGCTGTCTGTTTCCACTTCTCTTTTCTTGAGCCGCTCCCTTCTATGCCCTTGCGCACTATCCTGACGTCTCCCGTCTGCTTACTTTGTGCCTTCCAATGCACAATGCAAACTACAGGTAGTGCTGCAGGGCCCACACCCTTTTACTTGCCTTACAAAGCAGCTCTGGAGCTGTTACAGTGCCCAGCTGCTGCAAGAAATCAGCTTGAATGCTTAAGGGGCTGGGGCATAGCCAACATGAGCCCCACACCGAAGGAGGGTGGAGGTGTTTAATGCGAACTAGGGGTCATCCAAGCGCCGCAAAAGGCCGCCATGCCCTGCACGCCCCTTTTCTCTTTTCATATGCAGACGAGGGTTGAAGCCAACTTTGACCCACTGCTTGGATGACATCACCATATGCAAATCCATCTGCTGCAGGCCCTCCCCCAGGAATGCTTGCACTAGTTGTTGCATTTGGTTTGTTGTTTGGGGGTGCTTCAGTATTACGCAGCCTTCTGCCCTCCCATGTTCATCTGAAAATATGTGTTCTCCCTGCAGTTGTTGTCCCCAGATGAGAGTTCCCTTGTGCTGCCTCAGTTGAATCTCCTTTACTTGACAGAGATGTGCCTGAGCAGCGGCCCTCCCCAGCCCTATCCCAAATCATACTTATTTTGCATAATAGATACCATGGTCATGAAGATTGTTCTCCCAGGGTGAGGTTCATTCATTGCATTCTGGGTATGCTGACCCCTGTGATTTCCCCAAATGTGGGAAACTCGACTGCATTATTTGTGGTAGTGGGGGACTGTGTTTGTGCTTTTCTCTGGTCAGCTCTGGTAAAAGTCAGATTTCTTTGCCTCAGATCTTCCTCTAGCCTTGTTCTTCTTTTGAGAGTTCTCTTGTGCTGTCTCAGTTGGATCTCCTTCACTTGACAGGGGGGTGCCCGAGCAGCGACCCTCCCCAGCTCTAGCCCAACTCCTACTTACCTGCCAAGTGAGATACTATGATCATGAAGGTGCTTCTCCCAGGGCAAGGCTTACCCATTGCACTCTGGGTGTGTTGCTCCTGCGATTTCCCCAAATGTGGGACACTTGACTGCATAATTTGTGTTTCCCCTGGTCGGCTCTCGTATAATTCAGATCTCTTTGTCTCAGGTCTCTCTCCAGCCTAGTTTGCTGTCTGTTTCCACTTCTCTTTTCTTGAGCCGCTCCCTTCTATGCCCTTGCGCACTATCCTGACTTCTCCCGTCTGCTTACTTTGTGCATTCCAACGCACAATGCGAACTACAGGTAGTGCTGCAGGGCCCACACCCTTTTACTTGCCTTACAGAGCAGCTCTGGAGCTGTTACAGTGCCCAGCTGCTGCAAGAAATCAGCTTGAATGCTTAAGGGGCTGGGGCATAGCCAACATGAGCCCCACACCGAAGGAGGGTGGAGGTGTTTAATGCGAACTAGGGGTCATCCAAGCGCCGCAAAAGGCCGCCATGCCCTGCACGCCCCTTTTCTCTTTTCATATGCAGACGAGGGTTGAAGCCAACTTTGACCCACTGCTTGGATGACAGAACCATATGCAAATCCATCTGCTGCAGGCCTTCCCCCAGGAATGCTTGCACTAGTTGTTGCATTTGGTTTGTTGTTTGGGGGTGCTTCAGTATTAGGCAGCCTTCTGCCCTCCCATGTTCATCTGAAAATATGTGTTCTCCCTGCAGTTGTTGTCCCCAGATGAGAGTTCCCTTGTGCTGCCTCAGTTGAATCTCCTTTACTTGACAGAGATGTGCCTGAGCAGCGGCCCTCCCCAGCCCTATCCCAAATCATACTTATTTTGCATAGGAGATACCATGGTCATGAAGATTGTTCTCCCAGGGTGAGGTTCATTCATTGCATTCTGGGTATGCTGACCCCTGTGATTTCCCCAAATGTGGGAAACTCGACTGCATTATTTGTGGTAGTGGGGGACTGTGTTTGTGCTTTCCTCTGGTCAGCTCTGGTAAAAGTCAGATTTCTTTGTCTCAGATCTTCCTCTAGCCTTGTTCTTCTTTCGAGAGTTCCCTTGCGCTGCCTCAGTTGGATCTCCTTCACTTGACAGGGGGGTGCCTGAGCAGTGACCCTCCCCAGCTCTAGCCCAACTCCTACTTACCTGCCAGGTGAGATACTATGATCATGAAGGTGCTTCTCCCAGGGCAAAGCTCACCCATTGCACTCTGGGTGTGCTGCTCCTGCGATTTCCCCAAATGTGGGAAACTTGACTGCATAATTTTTGTTTCCCTTGGTCGGCTCTCGTATAATTCAGATCTCTTTGTCTCAGGTCTCTCTCCAGCCTAGTTTGCTGTCTGTTTCCACTTCTCTTTTCTTGAGCCGCTCCCTTCTATGCCCTTGCGCACTATCCTGACGTCTCCCGTCTGCTTACTTTGTGCCTTCCAATGCACAATGCAAACTACAGGTAGTGCTGCAGGGCCCACACCCTTTTACTTGCCTTACAAAGCAGCTCTGGAGCTGTTACAGTGCCCAGCTGCTGTAAGAAATCAGCTTGAATGCTTAAGGGGCTGGGGCATAGCCAACATGAGCCCCACACCGAAGGAGGGTGGAGGTGTTTAATGCGAACTAGGGGTCATCCAAGCGCCGCAAAAGGCCGCCATGCCCTGCACGCCCCTTTTCTCTTTTCATATGCAGACGAGGGTTGAAGCCAACTTTGACCCACTGCTTGGATGACATCACCATATGCAAATCCATCTGCTGCAGGCCCTCCCCCAGGAATGCTTGCACTAGTTGTTGCATTTGGTTTGTTGTTTGGGGGTGCTTCAGTATTACGCAGCCTTCTGCCCTCCCATGTTCATCTGAAAATATGTGTTCTCCCTGCAGTTGTTGTCCCCAGATGAGAGTTCCCTTGTGCTGCCTCAGTTGAATCTCCTTTACTTGACAGAGATGTGCCTGAGCAGCGGCCCTCCCCAGCCCTATCCCAAATCATACTTATTTTGCATAATAGATACCATGGTCATGAAGATTGTTCTCCCAGGGTGAGGTTCATTCATTGCATTCTGGGTATGCTGACCCCTGTGATTTCCCCAAATGTGGGAAACTCGACTGCATTATTTGTGGTAGTGGGGGACTGTGTTTGTGCTTTTCTCTGGTCAGCTCTGGTAAAAGTCAGATTTCTTTGCCTCAGATCTTCCTCTAGCCTTGTTCTTCTTTTGAGAGTTCTCTTGTGCTGTCTCAGTTGGATCTCCTTCACTTGACAGGGGGGTGCCCGAGCAGCGACCCTCCCCAGCTCTAGCCCAACTCCTACTTACCTGCCAAGTGAGATACTATGATCATGAAGGTGCTTCTCCCAGGGCAAGGCTTACCCATTGCACTCTGGGTGTGTTGCTCCTGCGATTTCCCCAAATGTGGGACACTTGACTGCATAATTTGTGTTTCCCCTGGTCGGCTCTCGTATAATTCAGATCTCTTTGTCTCAGGTCTCTCTCCAGCCTAGTTTGCTGTCTGTTTCCACTTCTCTTTTCTTGAGCCGCTCCCTTCTATGCCCTTGCGCACTATCCTGACTTCTCCCGTCTGCTTACTTTGTGCATTCCAACGCACAATGCGAACTACAGGTAGTGCTGCAGGGCCCACACCCTTTTACTTGCCTTACAGAGCAGCTCTGGAGCTGTTACAGTGCCCAGCTGCTGCAAGAAATCAGCTTGAATGCTTAAGGGGCTGGGGCATAGCCAACATGAGCCCCACACCGAAGGAGGGTGGAGGTGTTTAATGCGAACTAGGGGTCATCCAAGCGCCGCAAAAGGCCGCCATGCCCTGCACGCCCCTTTTCTCTTTTCATATGCAGACGAGGGTTGAAGCCAACTTTGACCCACTGCTTGGATGACAGAACCATATGCAAATCCATCTGCTGCAGGCCTTCCCCCAGGAATGCTTGCACTAGTTGTTGCATTTGGTTTGTTGTTTGGGGGTGCTTCAGTATTAGGCAGCCTTCTGCCCTCCCATGTTCATCTGAAAATATGTGTTCTCCCTGCAGTTGTTGTCCCCAGATGAGAGTTCCCTTGTGCTGCCTCAGTTGAATCTCCTTTACTTGACAGAGATGTGCCTGAGCAGCGGCCCTCCCCAGCCCTATCCCAAATCATACTTATTTTGCATAGGAGATACCATGGTCATGAAGATTGTTCTCCCAGGGTGAGGTTCATTCATTGCATTCTGGGTATGCTGACCCCTGTGATTTCCCCAAATGTGGGAAACTCGACTGCATTATTTGTGGTAGTGGGGGACTGTGTTTGTGCTTTCCTCTGGTCAGCTCTGGTAAAAGTCAGATTTCTTTGTCTCAGATCTTCCTCTAGCCTTGTTCTTCTTTCGAGAGTTCCCTTGCGCTGCCTCAGTTGGATCTCCTTCACTTGACAGGGGGGTGCCCGAGCAGTGACCCTCCCCAGCTCTAGCCCAACTCCTACTTACCTGCCAGGTGAGATACTATGATCATGAAGGTGCTTCTCCCAGGGCAAAGCTCACCCATTGCACTCTGGGTGTGCTGCTCCTGCGATTTCCCCAAATGTGGGAAACTTGACTGCATAATTTTTGTTTCCCTTGGTCGGCTCTCGTATAATTCAGATCTCTTTGTCTCAGGTCTCTCTCCAGCCTAGTTTGCTGTCTGTTTCCACTTCTCTTTTCTTGAGCCGCTCCCTTCTATGCCCTTGCGCACTATCCTGACGTCTCCCGTCTGCTTACTTTGTGCCTTCCAATGCACAATGCAAACTACAGGTAGTGCTGCAGGGCCCACACCCTTTTACTTGCCTTACAAAGCAGCTCTGGAGCTGTTACAGTGCCCAGCTGCTGCAAGAAATCAGCTTGAATGCATAAGGGGCTGGGGCATAGCCAACATGAGCCCCACACCGAAGGAGGGTGGAGGTGTTTAATGCGAACTAGGGGTCATCCAAGCGCCGCAAAAGGCCGCCATGCCCGGCACGCCCCTTTTCTCTTTTCATATGCAGACGAGGGTTGAAGCCAACTTTGACCCACTGCTTGGATGACATCACCATATGCAAATCCATCTGCTGCAGGCCCTCCCCCAGGAATGCTTGCACTAGTTGTTGCATTTGGTTTGTTGTTTGGGGGTGCTTCAGTATTACGCAGCCTTCTGCCCTCCCATGTTCATCTGAAAATATGTGTTCTCCCTGCAGTTGTTGTCCCCAGATGAGAGTTCCCTTGTGCTGCCTCAGTTGAATCTCCTTTACTTGACAGAGATATGCCTGAGCAGCGGCCCTCCCCAGCCCTATCCCAAATCATACTTATTTTGCATAATAGATACCATGGTCATGAAGATTGTTCTCCCAGGGTGAGGTTCATTCATTGCATTCTGGGTATGCTGACCCCTGTGATTTCCCCAAATGTGGGAAACTCGACTGCATTATTTGTGGTAGTGGGGGACTGTGTTTGTGCTTTTCTCTGGTCAGCTCTGGTAAAAGTCAGATTTCTTTGCCTCAGATCTTCCTCTAGCCTTGTTCTTCTTTTGAGAGTTCTCTTGTGCTGTCTCAGTTGGATCTCCTTCACTTGACAGGGGGGTGCCCGAGCAGCGACCCTCCCCAGCTCTAGCCCAACTCCTACTTACCTGCCAAGTGAGATACTATGATCATGAAGGTGCTTCTCCCAGGGCAAGGCTTACCCATTGCACTCTGGGTGTGTTGCTCCTGCGATTTCCCCAAATGTGGGACACTTGACTGCATAATTTGTGTTTCCCCTGGTCGGCTCTCGTATAATTCAGATCTCTTTGTCTCAGGTCTCTCTCCAGCCTAGTTTGCTGTCTGTTTCCACTTCTCTTTTCTTGAGCCGCTCCCTTCTATGCCCTTGCGCACTATCCTGACTTTTCCCGTCTGCTTACTTTGTGCATTCCAACGCACAATGCGAACTACAGGTAGTGCTGCAGGGCCCACACCCTTTTACTTGCCTTACAGAGGAGCTCTGGAGCTGTTACAGTGCCCAGCTGCTGCAAGAAATCAGCTTGAATGCTTAAGGGGCTGGGGCATAGCACTCATGAGCCCCACACCGAAGGAGGGTGGAGGTGTTTAATGCGAACTAGGGGTCATCCAAGCGCCGCAAAAGGCCGCCATGCCCTGCACACCCCTTTTCTCTTTTCATATGCAGACGAGGGTTGAAGCCAACTTTGACCCACTGCTTGGATGACATCACCATATGCAAATCCATCTGCTGCAGGCCTTCCCCCAGGAATGCTTGTACTAGTTGTTGCATTTGGTTTGTTGTTTGGGGGTGCTTCAGTATTAGGCAGCCTTCTGCCCTCCCATGTTCATCTGAAAATATGTGTTCTCCCTGCAGTTGTTGTCCCCAGATGAGAGTTCCCTTGTGCTGCCTCAGTTGAATCTCCTTTACTTGACAGAGATGTGCCTGAGCAGCGGCCCTCCCCAGCCCTATCCCAAATCATACTTATTTTGCATAGGAGATACCATGGTCATGAAGATTGTTCTCCCAGGGTGAGGTTCATTCATTGCATTCTATGTATGCTGACCCCTGTGATTTCCCCAAATGTGGGAAACTCGACTGCATTATTTGTGGTAGTGGGGGACTGTGTTTGTGCTTTCCTCTGGTCAGCTCTGGTAAAAGTCAGATTTCTTTGTCTCAGATCTTCCTCTAGCCTTGTTCTTCTTTCGAGCGTTCCCTTGCGCTGCCTCAGTTGGATCTCCTTCACTTGACAGGGGGGTGCCCGAGCAGCGACCCTCCCCAGCTCTAGCCCAACTCCTACTTACCTGCCAGGTGAGATACTATGATCATGAAGGTGCTTCTCCCAGGGCAAGGCTCACCCATTGCACTCTGGGTGTGCTGCTCCTGCGATTTACCCAAATGTGGGAAACTTGACTGCATAATTTTTGTTTCCCTTGGTCGGCTCTCGTATAATTCAGATCTCTTTGTCTCAGGTCTCTCACCAGCCTAGTTTGCTGTCTGTTTCCACTTCTCTTTTCTTGAGCCGCTCCCTTCTATGCCCTTGCGCACTATCCTGACTTCTCCCGTCTGCTTACTTTGTGCCTTCCAATGCACAATGCAAACTACAGGTAGTGCTGCAGGGCCCACACCCTTTTACTTGCCTTACAAAGCAGCTCTGGAGCTGTTACAGTGCCCAGCTGCTGCAAGAAATCAGCTTGAATGCATAAGGGGCTGGGGCATAGCCAACATGAGCCCCACACCGAAGGAGGGTGGAGGTGTTTAATGCGAACTAGGGGTCATCCAAGCGCCGCAAAAGGCCGCCATGCCCGGCACGCCCCTTTTCTCTTTTCATATGCAGACGAGGGTTGAAGCCAACTTTGACCCACTGCTTGGATGACATCACCATATGCAAATCCATCTGCTGCAGGCCCTCCCCCAGGAATGCTTGCACTAGTTGTTGCATTTGGTTTGTTGTTTGGGGGTGCTTCAGTATTACGCAGCCTTCTGCCCTCCCATGTTCATCTGAAAATATGTGTTCTCCCTGCAGTTGTTGTCCCCAGATGAGAGTTCCCTTGTGCTGCCTCAGTTGAATCTCCTTTACTTGACAGAGATATGCCTGAGCAGCGGCCCTCCCCAGCCCTATCCCAAATCATACTTATTTTGCATAATAGATACCATGGTCATGAAGATTGTTCTCCCAGGGTGAGGTTCATTCATTGCATTCTGGGTATGCTGACCCCTGTGATTTCCCCAAATGTGGGAAACTCGACTGCATTATTTGTGGTAGTGGGGGACTGTGTTTGTGCTTTTCTCTGGTCAGCTCTGGTAAAAGTCAGATTTCTTTGCCTCAGATCTTCCTCTAGCCTTGTTCTTCTTTTGAGAGTTCTCTTGTGCTGTCTCAGTTGGATCTCCTTCACTTGACAGGGGGGTGCCCAAGCAGCGACCCTCCCCAGCTCTAGCCCAACTCCTACTTACCTGCCAAGTGAGATACTATGATCATGAAGGTGCTTCTCCCAGGGCAAGGCTTACCCATTGCACTCTGGGTGTGTTGCTCCTGCGATTTCCCCAAATGTGGGACACTTGACTGCATAATTTGTGTTTCCCCTGGTCGGCTCTCGTATAATTCAGATCTCTTTGTCTCAGGTCTCTCTCCAGCCTAGTTTGCTGTCTGTTTCCACTTCTCTTTTCTTGAGCCGCTCCCTTCTATGCCCTTGCGCACTATCCTGACTTTTCCCGTCTGCTTACTTTGTGCATTCCAACGCACAATGCGAACTACAGGTAGTGCTGCAGGGCCCACACCCTTTTACTTGCCTTACAGAGGAGCTCTGGAGCTGTTACAGTGCCCAGCTGCTGCAAGAAATCAGCTTGAATGCTTAAGGGGCTGGGGCATAGCACTCATGAGCCCCACACCGAAGGAGGGTGGAGGTGTTTAATGCGAACTAGGGGTCATCCAAGCGCCGCAAAAGGCCGCCATGCCCTGCACACCCCTTTTCTCTTTTCATATGCAGACGAGGGTTGAAGCCAACTTTGACCCACTGCTTGGATGACATCACCATATGCAAATCCATCTGCTGCAGGCCTTCCCCCAGGAATGCTTGTACTAGTTGTTGCATTTGGTTTGTTGTTTGGGGGTGCTTCAGTATTAGGCAGCCTTCTGCCCTCCCATGTTCATCTGAAAATATGTGTTCTCCCTGCAGTTGTTGTCCCCAGATGAGAGTTCCCTTGTGCTGCCTCAGTTGAATCTCCTTTACTTGACAGAGATGTGCCTGAGCAGCGGCCCTCCCCAGCCCTATCCCAAATCATACTTATTTTGCATAGGAGATACCATGGTCATGAAGATTGTTCTCCCAGGGTGAGGTTCATTCATTGCATTCTATGTATGCTGACCCCTGTGATTTCCCCAAATGTGGGAAACTCGACTGCATTATTTGTGGTAGTGGGGGACTGTGTTTGTGCTTTCCTCTGGTCAGCTCTGGTAAAAGTCAGATTTCTTTGTCTCAGATCTTCCTCTAGCCTTGTTCTTCTTTCGAGCGTTCCCTTGCGCTGCCTCAGTTGGATCTCCTTCACTTGACAGGGGGGTGCCCGAGCAGCGACCCTCCCCAGCTCTAGCCCAACTCCTACTTACCTGCCAGGTGAGATACTATGATCATGAAGGTGCTTCTCCCAGGGCAAGGCTCACCCATTGCACTCTGGGTGTGCTGCTCCTGCGATTTACCCAAATGTGGGAAACTTGACTGCATAATTTTTGTTTCCCTTGGTCGGCTCTCGTATAATTCAGATCTCTTTGTCTCAGGTCTCTCACCAGCCTAGTTTGCTGTCTGTTTCCACTTCTCTTTTCTTGAGCCGCTCCCTTCTATGCCCTTGCGCACTATCCTGACTTCTCCCGTCTGCTTACTTTGTGCCTTCCAATGCACAATGCAAACTACAGGTAGTCCTGCAGGGCCCACACCCTTTTACTTGCCTTACAAAGCAGCTCTGGAGCTGTTACAGTGCCCAGCTGCTGCAAGAAATCAGCTTGAATGCTTAAGGGGCTGGGGCATAGCCAACATGAGCCCCACACCGAAGGAGGGTGGAGGTGTTTAATACGAACTAGGGGTCATCCAAGCGCCGCAAAAGGCCGCCATGCCCTGCACGCCCCTTTTCTCTTTTCATATGCAGACGAGGGTTGAAGCCAACTTTGACCCACTGCTTGGATGACATAACCATATGCAAATCAATCTGCTGCAGGCCTTCCCCCAGGAATGCTTGCACTAGTTGTTGCATTTGGTTTGTTGTTTGGGGGTGCTTCAGTATTAGGCAGCCTTCTGCCCTCCCATGTTCATCTGAAAATATGTGTTCTCCCTGCAGTTGTTGTCCCCAGATGAGAGTTCCCTTGTGCTGCCTCAGTTGAATCTCCTTTACTTGACAGAGATGTGCCTGAGCAGCGGCCCTCCCCAGCCCTATCCCAAATCATACTTATTTTGCATAGGAGATACCATGGTCATGAAGATTGTTCTCCCAGGGTGAGGTTCATTCATTGCATTCTAGGTATGCTGACCCCTGTGATTTCCCCAAATGTGGGAAACTTGACTGCATTATTTGTGGTAGTGGGGAACTGTGTTTGTGCTTTCCTCTGGTCAGCTCTGGTAAAAGTCAGATTTCTTTGTCTCATTTCTTCCTCTAGCCTTATTCTTCTTTCGAGAGTTCCTTTGTGCTGCCTCAGTTGGATCTCCTTCACTTGACAGGGGGGTGCTTGAGCAGCGACCCTCCCCAGCTCTAGCCCAACTCCTACTTACCTGCCAGGTGAGATACTATGATCATGAATGTGCTTCTCCCAGGGCAAGGCTCACCCATTGCACTCTGGGTGTGCTGCTCCTGCGATTTCCCCAAATGTGGGACACTTGACTGCATAATTTGTGTTTCCCCTGGTCGGCTCTCGTATAATTCAGATCTCTTTTTCTCAGGTTTCTCTCCAGCCTAGTTTGCTGTCTGTTTCCACTTCTCTTTTCTTGAGCCGCTCCCTTCTATGCCCTTGCGCACTATCCTGACTTCTCCCGTCTGCTTACTTTGTGCCTTCCAACACACAATGCGAACTACAGGTAGTGCTGCAGGGCCCACACCCTTTTACTTGCCTTACAGAGCAGCTCTGGAGCTGTTACAGTGCCAAGCTGCTGCAAGAAATCAGCTTGAATGCTTCAGGGGCAGGGGCATTGCCAACATGAGCCCCACACCAAAGGAGGGTGGGGGTATTTAATGCGAACTAAGGGTCATCCAAGCGCCGCAAAAGGCCGCCATGCCCTGCATACCCCTTTTCTCTTTTCATATGCAGATGAGGGTTCCAGCCAACTTTGGCCCACTGCTTGGATGACATCACTGTATGCAAATGCGTCTTCTGCAAACCTTCCCCCAGGAATGCTTGTACTAGTTGTTGCATTTGGTTTGTTGTTTGGGGGTGCTTTAGTATTAGGCAGCCTTCTGCCCTCCCATGTTCATCTGAAAATATGTGTTCTCCCAGCAGTTGTTGTCCCCAGATGAGAGTTCCCTTGTGCTGCCTCAGTTGAATCTCCTTTACTTGACAGAGATATGCCTGAGCAGCGGCCCTCCCCAGCCCTATCCCAAATCATACTTATTTTGCATAGGAGATACCATGGTCATGAAGATTCTTCTCCCAGGGTGAGGTTCATTCATTGCATTCTGGGTATGCTGACCCCTGTGATTTCCCCAAATGTGGGAAACTCGACTGCATTATTTGTGGTAGTGGGGGACTGTGTTTGTGCTTTCCTCTGGTCAGCTCTGGTAAAAGTCAGATTTCTTTGTCTCAGATCTTCCTCTAGCCTTGTTCTTCTTTCGAGAGTTCCCTTGTGCTGCCTCAGTTGGATCTCCTTCACTTGACAGGGGGGTGCCCGAGCAGCGACCCTCCCCAGCTCTAGCCCAACTCCTACTTACCTGCCAGGTGAGATACTATGATCAGGAAGGTGCTTCTCCCAGGGCAAGGCTCACCCATTGCACTCTGGGTGTGCTGCTCCTGCGATTTCCCCAAATGTGGGACACTTGACTGCATAATTTGTGTTTCCACTGGTCGGCTTTCATATAATTCAGATCTCTTTGTCTCAGGTCTCTCTCCAGCCTAGTTTGCTGTCTGTTTCCACTTCTTTTTTTTTGAGCCCCTCCCTTCTATACCCTTGTGCACTATCCTGACTTCTCCTCCTGTCTGCTTACTTTGTGCCTTCCAACGCACAATGCGAACTACAGGTAGTGCTGCAGGGCCCACACCCTTTTACTTGCCTTACAGAGCAGCTCTGGAGCTGTTACAGTGCCAAGCTGCTGCAAGAAATCAGCTTGAATGCTTCAGGGGCTGGGGCATTGCCAACATGAGCCCCACACCGAAGGAGGGTGGGGGTGTTTAATGTGAACTAGGGGTCATCCAAGCGCCGCAAAAGGCCGCCATGCCCTGCACGCCCCTTTTCTCTTTTCATATGCAGACGAGGGTTGAAGCCAACTTTGACCCACTACTTGGATGACACAACCATATGCAAATCCATCTGCTGCAGGCCTTCCCCCAGGAATGCTTGCACTAGTTGTTGCATTTGGTTTGTTGTTTGGGGGTGCTTCAGTATTAGGCAGCCTTCTGCCCTCCCATGTTCATCTGAAAATATGTGTTCTCCCTGCAGTTGTTGTCCCCAGATGTGAGTTCCCTTGTGCTGCCTCAGTTGAATCTCCTTTACTTGACAGAGATGTGCCTGAGCAGCGGCCCTCCCCAGCCCTATCCCAAATCATACTTATTTTGCATAGGAGATACCATGGTCATGAAGATTGTTCTCCCAGGGTGAGGTTCTATTCAAAATCGCAGTTGGTCCCAATGACGCGGTTGTTGTTTTTGGGAGTCATACTGGACACAGAAGAGGCTTTCTTCCAGTGGAAAGGCTATGGAGATCCAGAGTCTGGTCAAACAAATTCTAAAACCAGCAAGAGTGTTAATCCATCAATGCATTCTGTTGCTTGGAAAGATGGTTGCGGCCTACGAGGCCATTCAGTTTGGCAGGTTCCATGCCAGAGTGTTCCAGTGGGACCTGTTGGACAAGTGGTCCGGATCCCACCTACACATGCACCGGAGGATAATCCTGTCTTCCAAGACCAGAATCTCACTCCATTGGTGGCTGCACAGTTCTCACCTCCTAGAGGGGCGATGGTTCGGGATCCAGGACTGGATCCTAGGGACCACGGATGCAACCCTCCGAGGCTGGGGAGCAGTCACACAGGGGAAAACATCCAAGGAAGATGGTCAAGTCAGGAAAGTTGTCTCCACATAAATATTCTGGAGTTAAGGGCCATTTAATAACTGCAGACACAGTACGCACTGGGACGGGTGCCCAGCATCCTCTACGGACTAAGAGAAAAGGATTTACCGGTAGGTATTAAAATCCTATTTTCTCTAACGTCCTAGAGGATGCTGGGGACTCCGTAAGGACCATGGGGATAGACAGGCTCCGCAGGAGACATGGGTACTTTAAGAAAGACTTTAGTTCTTGGTGTACACTGGCTCCTCCCTCTATGCCCCTCCTCCAGACCTCAGTTTGATACTGTGCCCAGTGGAGACTGGATGCTTTCAGGAGCTCTCCTGAGCTTTCTGACAAAGTATTTTGTTAGGTTTTTAATTTTCAGGGAGCACTGCTGGCAACAGATTCCCTCATCGAGGGACTGAGGGGAGAGAAGCAGCCCTACTCTGAGTTGCAAGGTCCTGCTTCTTAGGCTACTGGACACCATTAGCTCCAGAGGGATTGGTACGCAGGATCTCACCATCGCCGTCCGTCCCAGAGCCGCGCCTCCGTCCCCCTTGCAGAGCCGGAGGATAGAAGCCGGGTGAGTATGAGAAGAAAAGAAGACTTCAGAGGTGGCAGAAGACTTCATGATCTTCACTGAAGTAACGCACAGCACTGCAGCTGTGCGCCATTGCTCCCATACAGCTCACACACTCCAGTCACTGCAGGGTGCAGGGCGCAGGGGGGGGGGGGGGGGCACCTGGGCAGCAATATAACCTCTTTTTGGCAAAAATATAACACATATACAGCTGGGCACTATATATATGTATGAGCCCCCACCAATTTTACAGTTTAAGCGGGACAGAAGCCCGCCGCCGAGGGTGCGGGGCTTCTCCCTCAGCACTCACCAGCGCCATTTTTTCTTCACAGCACCGCTGAGAGGAAGCTCCCCGGACTCTCCCCTGCTTATACCATAGTAGACAAGAGAGTTGAAAAGAGGGGGGGGGGGCACATAATTCGGCGCAAATTACATACAGCAGTACTACTGGGCAAACATTAAGTTACTGTGTATTCCTGGGTTATATAGCGCTGGGGTGTGTGCTGGCATACTCTCTCTCTGTCTCTCCAAAGGGCCTTGTGGGGAAACTGTCTTCAGAAAAAGCATTCCCTGTGTGTGTGGTGTGTCGGTACACGTGTGTCGACATGTCTGAGGAAGAAGGCTATATTAGAGAGGAGCAGGAGCAAATGAATGTGGTGTCTCCACCGACAGCTGATTGGATGGATATGTGGAATGTTTTAAATGCTAGTGTAAACTCATTGCACAAAAGATTAGACAAGGCTGAAGCTTTGGGACAGTCAGGGTCTCAACCCATGCCTGATCCTATGTTGCAGGGACTGTCAGGGTCTCATAAGCGCCCACTATCCCAGATTGTTGACACAGATACCGACACGGATTCTGACTCCAGTGTCGATTACGATGATGCAAAGTTACAGCCAAAATTGGCAAAATCCATTCGATATATGATTATGGCAATAAAAGATGTTTTGCACATCAGAGAGGAATCCCCTGTCCCTGACAAGAGGGTACATATGTACAAGGGAAAAAAGCCTGAGGTAACCTTTGAGGGGGTCACACGAGCTGAACGAGTTATGTGAAAAAGCTTGGGAATCTCCAGATAAAAGACTGCAGATTTCCAAAAGGATTCTTATGGCGTATCCTTTCCTATCAATGGATAGGTTACGATGGGAATCCTCCCCTAGGGTGGACAAAGCATTAACACGCTTATCCAAGAAGGTAGCCCTCCCGTCCCAGTATACGGCTACCCTCAAAGAGTCTGCTGACCGCAAACAGGAGATTACCCTGAAGTCCATTTATACACATTCAGGTACCTTACTCAGACCGGCAATTGCGTCGGCCTGGGTGTGTAGTGCTGTAGCGGCATGGACGGATACCTTATCTGAGGGGATGGATACCCTAGATAAGGATACTATTTTATTGACCCTGGGGCATATAAGAGATGCTGTCCTATATATGTGTGTATGCAAACTACAGGTGGTGCTGCAGGGCTCACACCCTTTTACTTGTCTTGTAGAGCAACTCTGGAGCTGTTACTGGGTCCAGCTGCTGCAAGAAATCAGCTTGAATGCTTCAGGGGCTGGGGCATGGCCAACATGAGCCCACACTGATGGGGGGTGGGGGTGTATAAAGCGATTTAGGCGTCATCCAAGCGCAACCCCACAAAGGCCGCCATGCCCTGCGTGACCCTTTTCTCTTTTCATATGCAGACGAGGGTTGCAGCCAACTATGCCCACTGCTTGGATGACATCACCATATTCAAATCCATCTGCTGCAGGCCTTCCCCCAGGAATGCTTGCACTAGTTGCTGCATTTGGTTTGTTGTTTGGGGGTGCTTCAGTATTAGGCAGCCTTCTGCCCTCCCACATTCGTCTGAAAATGTGTTCTCCCTGCAGTTGTTGTCCCCAGATGAGAGTTCCCTTGTGCTGCCTCTGTTGAATCTCCTTAACTTGACAGGGGTGTGCCCGAGCAGCCGCCCTCCACAGCCCTATCCCAACACATACTTATCTTGCATATGAGGTCTCTTGATCATGAAGATAGTTCTCACAGGGTGAGGTTCATCCATTACATTTTAAAGTAGGAAGGTACAAATTACATATTCAAATTACATATATGTGCTGGATTCAAATGTTTTCCCCCCTTCCTTTCTCAATTGTGCCCATCAGCAGCTATTCTAATGTTGCTGCCAATGGGTGTGACACATTAATTTCTTCTGTGGGGTACACTGGACTCCACAAGGATTCACATTGGGGTGTAGAGTAGGATCTTGATCTGAGGCACCAACAGGCTCAAAGCTTTTGACTGTTCCCAAGATGCTCAGCGCCCCCTCCTCTATAACCTCGCTTCCATGAACAGGGAGCTCAGTTTGTAGTTGGTGCCTTCAGTAGCAGGCCACTTAACAGGGGGATGCCTCAGGCAGCCTATTCTTAGCTATTAATTTTGGCAAGAAAAGAAGAACTTTTTTTATAAGAATCTACAAGGGCTGCAGCAGGCTAGGTCTAATAGACTTCTTTACTGCAGCTCCATCACTCCCAATGGCGCAGTATACTCCCGTGCCCCGGTTGCTGGGTCACTGCAGCGGAGGCTCCGGTTTCTTCCTAAGGTCAGTCACACACACACACCGCCCTCCGGGATCACGAGGCCGCTGATGGGGGCGGGCCGTGTGCGCACTGGCGTGGACACTGATTACTGGGCAGCCGCTCCACTAGCCACCAGGGACAGTTAAGGTTGGGGTTTTTTCTCCTATATTAACCCCATTTTGTACTACCCGCAGTGCATTGTGATAGGTAATGGGGCCTGATTCAGGTTGGATCGCAATCCAACTGCAAAAACTGCTAAGAGCATACGCATCCGCCTGCATTTTCTGCGACACTCCGCAGATAATGCGATCGCCTCTGTCTGTGAATCGGTGAAGGGGGGGGTGGGAGGGGGGTCAACAACACTCCATTTCCAAGTCGGAGATGGAGCGGTGCGGGGGCATGGTTTCAAAATGGGGTCGGCAACGGAGAAACAGGAGGTGTGGTCAGAGCAGCTGCATGACATCACATGGGCCGGACTCTGCCAGTGGAGCCCCAGCGTCATGAGGTAGATTTTGTAGAGGCCGGGGAGGACTTCTGTTCCTGGAAACTAGCTGTGTTGTGCAGCTTTATTCCTCTGCCCCTACCTCTGGCAAGAAAGGACGCACCTCGCACTTTCTTGTTTCTTTGTGACCGAAAGGACTGCATTTGATAATGCGGAGCTTTCTTATGCTTTGAGGGAACATAAGGTAAAAAATTTGATTTTCCAACTGTAGCTGTGCGTGTTAATGCTTTGTCCATCCTAGGGGAGGATTTCCATCGTAACCTATCCGTTGATGGAAAAGGATACGCCATAAGAATCCTTTTGGAAATCTGCAGTCTTTTATCTGGAGATTCCCAAGCTTTTTCACATAACTCGTTCAGCTCGTGTGACCCCCTCAAAGGTTACCTCAGGCTTCTTTCCCTTGTACATATGTACCCTCTTGTCAGGGACAGGGGGTTCCTCTGTGATGTGCAAAACATCTTTTATTGCCATAATCATATATCGAATGGATTTTGCCAATTTTGGCTGTAACTTTGCATCATCGTAATCGACACTGGAGTCAGAATCCATGTCGGTATCTGTGTCAACAATCTGGGATAGTGGGCGCTTATGAGACCCTGACAGTCCCTGCAACATAGGATCAGGCATGGGTTGAGACCCTGACTGTCCCAAAGCTTCAGCCTTGTCTAATCTTTTGTACAATGAGTTTACACTAGCATTTAAAGCATTCCACATATCCATCCAATCAGGTGTCAGCGGAGACACCACATTCATTTGCTCCCGCTCCTCTCTAATATAGCCTTCTTCCTCAGACATGTCGATACACGTGTACCGACACACCACACACACAGGGAATGCTTTTTCTGAAGACAGTTTCCCCACAAGGCCCTTTGGAGAGACAGAGAGAGAGTATGCCAGCACACACCCCAGTGCTATATAACCCAGGAATAACACAATAACTTAATGTTTGTCCAGTAGCGCTGCTGTATGTAATTTGCGCCGAATTTTGTGCCCCCCCCTCTTTTCAACCCTCTTCTCTACCGTGGTATAAGCAGGGGAGAGTCCGGGGAGCTTCCTCTCAGCGGTGCTCTGGAGAAAAAATGGCTCTGGTGAGTGCTGAGGGAGAAGCCCCGCCCCCTCGGCGGCGGGCTTCTGTCCCGCTTAAACTGTAAAATTGGCGGGGGCTCATACATATATACAGTGCCCAGCTGTATATATGTTATATTTTTGCCAAAAAGAGGTTTATATTGCTGCCCAGGGTGCCCCCCCTGCGCCCTGCACCCTTACAGTGACCGGAGTATGTGAGGTGTATGGGAGCAATGGCGCACAGCTGCAGTGCTGTGCGTTACCTCAGTGAAGATCATGAACTCTGCGGAGCCCGTCTATCCCCATGGTCCTTACGGAGTCCCCAGCATCCTCTAGGACGTTAGAGAAACTAGGATTTTAATACCTACCGGTAAATCCTTTTCTCTTAGTCTGTAGAGGATGCTGGGCACCCGTCCCAGTGCGTACTGTGTCTGCAGTTATTAAATGGCCCTTAACTCCAGAACATTTATGTGGAGACAACTTTCCTGACTTGACCATCTTCCTTGGACGTTTTCCCCCTGTGTGACTGCTCCCCAGCCTCGGAGGGTTGCATCTGTGGTCCGTAGGATCCAGTGCTGGATCCCGAACCATCGCCCCTCTAGGAGGTGAGAACTGTGCAGCCACCAATGGAGTGAGATTCTGGTCTTGGAAGACAGGATTATCCTCCGGTGCATGTGTAGGTGGGATCCGGACCACTTGTCCAACAGGTCCCACTGGAACACTCTAGCATGGAACCTGCCAAACTGAATGGCCTCGTAGGCCACAACCATCTTCCCCAGCAACCGAATGCATTGATGGATTAACACTCTTGCTGGTTTCAGAATTTGTTTGACCAGACTCTGGATCTCCATAGCCTTTCCCCTGGAAGAAAACCTCTTCTGTGTCCAGTATGACTCCCAAAAACAACTACCGCGTCATTGGGACCAACTGCGATTTTGGCAAGTGTAGGAGCCAACCATGTTGTTGAAGAACTGTCAGGGAGAGTGCAATGTTTTGCACCAACTGGTCCCTGGATCTCACCTTTATCAGGAGATCATCCAAGTACGGGATAATTGTGACTCCTTGCTTGCGAAGGAGAACCATCATTTCCGCCATCACCCTGGTGAAAATCCTCGGAGCCGTGGACAGACCAAACGGCAATGTCTGAAATTGGTAATGACAATCCTGAATTGCAAACCTTAGGTAGCTTGATGCAGTGGCTAAATGGGAACATGTAAGTAGGCATCCTTTATGTCTACCAAAACCATGAAATCTCTTTCCTCCGGACTGGAGATCACTACCCTGAGAGATTCCATCTTGAAATTGAATTTCTTTAGGAAGAAATTGAGGGATTTCAGAATTTAGATTGGTCTGACTGAGCCGTCCGGCTTCGGGACCACGAAGAGGCTTGAATAAAAACCTTCTCCCTGCTGACTAAGGCCGATTTGAACAATCGGTGAGGGGGAACGTCTTGAAACCCCAGTTTGTACCCTTGGGACACTATTTGTAAAACCCACGAGTCCAGGTCCGAATGAATCCAGAACTGACTGAAGAGTTTTAGACGTGCCCCCACTGGTGTGGGCTCCTGCAAGAAAGCCCCAGCGTCACGCAGTGGATTTGGCAGAAGCAGAGGACAATCTCTGCTCCTGCGATCTTGAAGAGGCTACAGACCTCTTCCTTCTCCTTCCTCTACCTGCAAAGAAAGGGGAATCTTAACTTCTTGCATATCTATTGGGCCAAAATGACTGCGGTAGATAATGATGCGTCTTCATCCGTTGAGAGGGAACATAGGGCAAGAAGGTTGGCTTACCTGCGGGAGCTGCCGAGATCAAATTAACTAGGCCGTCGCCAAACAAGGCTTCACCTTCATAGGGAAGAGACTCCCTTTCTTCTTGGAGTCAGCATCAGCATTCCCTTGGTGAATCCACAATGCCCTCCTATCCGAGACTGCCATGAAATTGGCCCGTGAACTCAAGAGTCCTATATCCCTTGCAGTCGTAAGTATGCTGCAGTGTCAACAGGCCAACTAAACCCTCCCCCCTCCTTTTACCCCATCACTTTGTCCAGTCCCTGTTGTCCATACTGTATTGCCATTATTATGCATGTTGCTGTGCTGGCCCTTTTCTGAATGTCCCTGCCACCGCCACCGAAGAGCTGGATAGCCCAGTATGAAAACCACCTGCCGGCCTCACTGACGGTCCGAGTCAAAGGCTCCATTTTTTTTTAAAGATCCCTCTGCCAAGTTAAGGGGGGCTTAAGGGGGCCCCAGAGATATCAGTGTACTGGGGCCCAAGATTTCTGTTGCTGGCCCTGACCCTCAGGGGCGTATCTACCCCTTGGCCAGGATGTCACTTGCCAGGAGCACCATCCAGGTTTCAGTTGTGGGATTAGAGTTCATACAGTAATTAAATGTTTTCATATTGAGAACTACATCTCCCAGCATATACAGTGTGCTGGGGATGCTAACAAGCTTTATTTAAAAGTTTAAAAAAACATTGCTTTTATAATTGCAATGGTTAAAAAGGGAGAGCTATAAATCAATTTATCAGTGAATGATCGCAGTTTGAGCCGTTACATTTTACTGAACCACCTATCCCTCCACACTCACTACCTGTCCTCAGGATACATTTACCATCCCGGCAGATGGTATACCGGCGGTCATTTGACCGATGTTGGAATCCTGACACCACTTGGGAGACTGGTGCCGGCACACAGACAGCCAACATCCCGAAGGTGAGTATTGGAGGGAGGGTTAGGAGTCGGACCAGGGGAGGTGGTGTAAGGGAAGGCACTAGGAGGGGGGGGGTAGCCCTAGCTGCCACCCCCTGAGGGTTAGCCCTATCCGCCACCCCCCCAGAGGGTTAGTATTAGGATTGGGGATCATGTGACCTCTGGAATCCCGAGCGCCGGATGCCATACCCAACCCCCTTTACTTTTTCAGGCATTTCTATCTCTCCTCTCTCTATGGTGTTCCAATTGCCCACTTTCCCTTGTGCTTTACTCTCTCTCTCTCTCTCTCTCTCTCTCCTTTGTTTAGAGCATCAGTTTCTGTAGTCCACTTATACCCTTATTTTTTCCAGTGTTTCACTAACTCTCTGATGTAATGAGGATGTATGGTCTAGAGGGATCAGTAATGCATTGTACTGTATAGAGGCGTCAGGGATGTAGCGTAGGGAATAGAGGTGTCAGGGATGTAGCGTAGGGAATAGAGGCGTCAGGGATGTGGCGTAGGGAATAGAGGCGTCAGGGATGTGGCGTAGGGAATAGAGGCGTCATGGATGTGGCGTAGGGAATAGAGGCGTCAGGGATGTAGCGTAGGAAATAGAGGCGTCAGGGATTTGGCGTAGGGAATAGAGGCGTCAGGGATGTGGCGTAGGGAATAGAGGCGTCAGGGATGTGGCGTAGGGAATAGAGGCATCAGGGATGTGGCGTAGGGAATAGAGGTGTCAGGGATGTAGCGTAGGGAATATAGGCATCAGGGATGTACTAGCAGGTATATAGAGGTCAGTGTACTGTAAAGAGGGGTCAGTAATGCAGTGATGGTTATAGAAAGGTCAGTGATGTAGTGTAGGGTATAGAGGGGTCAGTTATGTAGTGTGGGGTAAAGAGGGGTCAGTAAAGATACTAAGCTGAAGTACTTAGAACACTTCTTGAATTAAGACACAACCTGCAAGAAAAAGTATGCAATATGGGTGAAAAGGCAAATGTCAGAGGTCTGATACAAGTGACCAGCTCCATACCTTGCACCACATAGCGTTATGTTAAACTGGGATATGTTCTTTTTTGGTGTGTGTGTGTGTGTGTGTGTGTGTGTGCGCCAAAGGCTGCCTGCCTTATTGCTCCTCCCCCATCCGGCTCCCAAGCACCTCTGCTGCCCAGTGATCCAGGAGCCTGCTGCTAGGAAGAAGTGGCCGAGCTTCAGCAAGCGAGTCTGGAAACTGGCGGAGGAAGTCATGATAACCAGATAATGGGGAGTGGAGAGCCAGTTCCAAGGTAATACTTTATACAGCTGGTTGAGATCCTGGTCGGTGGATATGGATTCCAAGAAAACCCTGGAGGTGCTTCCTATCAAGGGAGACACTCTCTTTGGAGAAGACCTCAATAAGATTGTAGCTGATCTGGCTACTGCTAAAACAACTTGCCTACCTAGTATGACTCCTACCACGTAGAAGGCTAAAAGTACTTTTCCTTGGCCCTTTCATCCTCCAGGTAAAGCGTACCCATGGTCAGGCATACCCAAAGCAAGCTCATGCTTCCAGACCTGCCAAGCCCAGACTGAAGCAAGCCTGGGCTGCCCGTCAGCCTGCTTCCAAAACGGACAAGCCTGCCGCATGACGGGGCGGGCCTCCCTCTGGGGGATCCCAGGGTGGGGGGCCCGACTTCTAAGTTTGGCATAGAAAGGTATAATTCTAAGATAGAGAATTCTATTTGGAGCTCACCTTGTACTTTGTGAAGAAATAATCAGCATTGTGGCTGAGCAGATACATGTAGTGTGTGGCTGCAAACTGCATGGATCTGCTGCGTTGCAATGCTGAT